>NW_027397136.1:1354581-1496894 GCF_003265705.2 Callorhinus ursinus
AATCGGCAAAGAGGAAGTCAAACTCTCACTCTTTGCAGATGATATGATACTTTATGTGGAAAACCCAAAAGACTCCACCCCAAAACTGCTAGAACTCATACAGAAATTCAGTCAAGTAGCAGGGTATAAAATCAATGCACAGAAATCAGTGGCATTCCTATACACCAACAACAAGACAGAAGAGAGACAAATCAAGGAGTCAATCCCATTCACAATTGCACCCAAAACCATAAGATACCTAGGAATAAATTTAACCAAAGAGGCAAAGGATCTGTACTCAGAAAACTATAAAATACTCAGGAAAGAAACTGAAGAAGACACAAAGAAATGGCAACACGTTCCATGCTCATGGATTGGAAAAAGAAACGTTGTGAAGATGTCAATGCTACCTAGAGCAATCTACACATTCAATGCAATCCCCATCAAAAGACCATCCACTTTTTTCAAAGAAATGGAACAAATAATCCTAAAATTTGTATGGAACCAGAAGAGACCCCGAATAGCCAGAGGAATACTGAAAAAGAAAAGCAAAGCTGGCGGCATCACAATTCCGGACTTCCAGCTCTATTACAAAGCTGTCATCATCAAGACAGTATGGTACTGGCACAAAAACAGACACATAGATCAATGGAACAGAATCGAGAGCCCAGAAATGGACCCTCAACTCTATGGTCAACTTATCTTTGACAAAGCAGGAACGAATGTCCAATGGCAAAAAGACAGTCTCTTCAACAAATGGTGTTGGGAAAATTGGACAGCCACATGCAGAAGAATGAAACTGGACCATTTCCTTACACCACACACAAAAATAGACTCCAAATGGTTGAAAGACCTAAACGTGAGACCGGAGTCCATCAAAATCCTAAAGGAGAACACAGGTAGCAACCTCTTCGACCTCAGCCGCAGCAACTTCTTCCTAGAAACATCGCCAAAGGCATGGGAAGCCAGGGCAAAAATGAACTATTGGGATTTCATCAAGATAAAAAGCTTTTGCACAGCAAAAGAAACAGTCCACAAAACCAAAAGACAACCGACAGAATGGGAGAAAATATTTGCAAATGACATATCAGATAAAGGGCTAGTATCCAAAATCTATAAAGAACTTATCCAACTCAACACCCAAAGAACAAATAATCCAATCAAGAAATGGGCAGAAGACATGAACAGACATTTTTCCAAAGAAGACATCCAAATGGCCAACAGGCACATGAAAAAGTGCTCAACATCGCTCGGCATCAGGGAAATCCAAATCAAAACCTCCATGAGATACCACCTCACACCCGTCAAAATGGCTAAAATTAACAAGTCAGGGAACGACAGATGTTGGCGGGGATGTGGAGACAGGGGAACCCTCCTACACTGTTGGTGGGAATGCAAGCTGGTGCAACCCCTCTGGAAAACAGTATGGAGGTTCCTCAAACAGTTGAAATTAGAGCTACCATTCGATCCAGCAATTGCACTACTGGGTATTTACCCCAAAGATACAAATGTAGGGACCCGAAGGGGTACGTGCACCCCAATGTTATAAACATTGCTATAAGCAGCAATGTCCACAATAGCCAAACTGTGGAAAGAGCCAAGATGTCCATCGACAGATGAATGAATAAAGAAGATGTGGTATATATACACAATGGAATATTATGCAGCCATCAAAAGGAATGAGATCTTGCCATTTGCAACGACGTGGATGGAACTGGAGGGTGTTATGCTGAGTGAAATAAGTCAATCAGAGAAAGACATGTATCATATGACCTCACTGATATGAGGAATTCTTAATCTCAGGAACAAACTGAGTGTTACTGGAGTGGTTGGGGGTGGGAGGGATGGGGTGGCTGGGTGATAGACATTGGGGAGGGTATGTGCTACGGTGAGTGCTGTGAATTGTGCAAGACTGTTGAATCACAGATCTGTGCTTCTGAAACAAATAACGCAACATATTTTAAGAAAAAAGAAAAAGAAGAAGATAGCAGGAGAGGAAGAATGAAGGGGAGTAAGTCAGAGGGGGAGACGAACCAGGAGAGATGATGGACTCTGAAAAACAAACTGAGGGTTCTAGAGGGGAGGAGGGTAGGGGGATGGTTTAGCCTGGTGATGGGTATTAAAGAGGGCACATTCTGCATGGAGCACTGGGTGTTATGAACAAACAATGAATCATGGAACACTACACCAAAACAAATGATGTAATATATGGTGATTAACATAACAATAAAAAATTAAAAAAAAAAAGTAGTGGGCTCTCCATCCTCAGATGTGTCCAAGCATTGACTGAAGAAGTTCTTGGAGGAGGTGCTTTGTGGGCATTCAGCCATGGGGTGAAGAATAGCCTGGGCACACCAAAGCCCCCTATCTCCTCATTAACCTGTTCTCAAGACATTACCTTGGGTCAGGTACAGCTCTCAACACTCTATTTGGATTATTCCATTTCTTCCTGGTAATAACCTATGAAGTAGGTGCTATTTTTTTTTTAAAGATTTTATTCATTTGTCAGAGAGAGAGAGAGGAAGAGAGAGAACAAGCAGGGGGAGGGGCAGGCAGAGGGAGAAGAAGGGTCTCTGCTGAGGAAGGAGCCCTACTGGGGACTTGATCCCAGGACCCTGGGATCATGACCTGAGCCAAAGGCAGATGTTTAACCGACTGAGCCACTCAGGTGTCCTGAAGTAGGTGCTATTATTAACTGTATTTTACAGGTGAGAAAAGTGAGTCCTAGAGAGGTTAAATGACTTGCCCACAGTAATACAGCTGGTGAGTGGTGGTATGGGGTACAGGGCCAGGTGGCCTGGCTCCAGAGCCTAAGGGCTTTGCCATTGTGCTAAATGCTTCCCCATACCACCTAGACTATGGCTCCCAGTCTCTAAAATCTGTCTCTATAAAGCAGTAACACATGCTTGCAACATCTGCAGCAAAGGTGGGGAAGCCTAGTCCCTGCTTGAGGAGAGCCCAGATGTTTCCACGGCCAGTTCAGGAAAGGCTTCTAGTTCCTGCCTGCTTTCCTCACAGCCAGCCTGGGATGGCAGAAGTCAGGCTGGTGTGTGAAAGCATGGGGCCAGAATGTCTTCTTTCCAGTCCATCATACAGAATTTGGCTCTCAAGGCCTGGATGCTTATTATCTTCTCTTTGGAATTGGCTCACAGCTGTCCCAGAAACGGTTCCTCCAGCTCAAGCTCTAATTTGGAAAACACATCGACATTCTCCACCCAAGTGTTCTCCTCAGATAAGCCATGCTTACAGCAGATAAGGAATTGCTAGGCCCTTCTTCAGGGCTGGCTGCTCATGTTGGTGGAAGCAAATGGGCCCTAGGTAAGCCCGGTGAAGCAATTGCTGGAAAATGCCCTGTGAATACAAGATCAGTAAAGGCCTACAAATAGGATGAGTCTATTTTCCTAGCCTCAAATCAAGTTATGAGATCTGACAAATACACATATACTTATGGGGACAATGTTTGATAGGAGAACTATACCAGAAAATTTAGAACATATAGTTCCACACAGGGATTAAACATATAATCTAGAAATCCAGTGTCTGACAATTTGCAGTTCATGTCAGGTGACCTCCTCTTGGTGAAAGGAAAATCTCCCAAAATGCCTGGCTGCCAGACCTCCCAGGGAGATGGGGCTTTGGGAAGTAGCACCATCCAATGCCGAATTTAAGAAAAGGACAGAGACAGCGCTTAGTTGGTGTATATGGCTTTTCCCTTTCTCTCTCTTATGTTGCTGTTAAGCCCTGGACAAATGTCTGCATGCCTTTAGGGGTCCAATCTGAAAATTCCAGGTTAGGAAAGGTTTAGAGGACCTGAGTACATAAATCATCCTGTTTTTCCTTAAAAGATTAAGAGGAACCATTAGTCAGTTATGGAAAGCAAAACCTGGCATCTTTCCTGAAGACAGTGTTGAGATTAGCCTGAAAATGCCCAGGCTTCCACACCCGTTACAGATGGTCCACCATGATGGATACTCGGCTGAGGGCACATTACACTCTTTTGTTTTATAAAAGAGTATCTCACTAAGCCCTGCTTTCGTGATGAATTGTTCTCCTCAGGGCCCCAGGGGTCACATCAGGAAGGAGTTTGAAAATGACTTTGTGAGCATGAGCCTGAAGAAAGAAAATGAAAAGTTACTGGGGCTGAAAGGTAATGTGCAGAAGGGTTGTCTGATCAAGCGCTAGACCTACAGGCTCTGTTCTTTCCCTGTAAACTCTGTTCCCATGCTCCTTCTTTTGAACTCAACTTTCAAGTCATTCTGTGTAAAATGGGAGGGAAGGGAGAAATAATTGAAGGCCCCCAAATTGGAGATCTTTGCTAATGTTAGTCTGGTTTCATTATGGAGGTTCCACATTGACTTACAGCTTTTTTTTGTTGGTGGCTAGGAATGTACATTTCATGTCCCAACTTTTCAGACTCCGTGGTTCCAGCCAAGCACTCAGAAGGCAATTAAAATGATCAAGAAATCCTGATTGTAGAATCGATAAGGAAATAATGATGAGAATCACTGAAGTAGGAGAAGAGTGGTTTGGGTTTTGTGTGGTGGTGGTAGGTACAAGTTTCTTAGATAGACTCAAAGTTTGTCAGAACGGGAAGAGGACTTTGGGATCACCTAACTTAATACTTTAATTTTCATTCATTCAAAGGATAGTTATTAAGCTATGTTTTATGGGCCACCTGTTATGCTGGGGAGGGGGATAGAGGGGTGGATAAGAGGTCTGCAGGCATTGCCCTCACAGAGCTCGTAGTGGAAGCCAAACATTAATCAAATAATCATACAATCAATAAATAATTACAAACTTGTTAAGAGCTTTAAGGGAAGAGAACAAGGTATGACAAGGAACATCCTTTGGCAGGGAGGGTAGAGGAAGGCTTCCCCAAGAGGAAGAGAACCTTGCCAGGTGAGTGGGCAGGTGGACAAGTCCAGGCAGAGAGGTCTGTAAGTTCCAGCTGAGGAAGGTTGCCTGAAGAGCTCCTATCTGTCAGCTTCATGCTTTTCCCTTAGCTTTGTTCTGCCTCTTAAAAGACATTACTGGAAAGAGATTTGGGAAACCAGTTTACTGCTTCTGTTTGAAGTGTGGGGAAACAGAAATCACTTTCACTTTCAGAGAAAACAATTCAGGAAGCACAGTGAGAAAGGCTCTCCTGACAACTTCCTCATTTGTAAAACTGAGGAAATAATCCTCGTCCCAGCCACAGAGAGAGCGGAGGAAGGCAGGGAATTGGGCCAACAGTGCTCTATAGGCATACCTTGTTTTATTGTGCTTTGCTCTATTGCACTCTGCAGGTACTGCCTTTTTTTTTTTTTTCTTAACAAATTGAAGGTTTGTGGCAACCCTGCATGGAGCAAGTCTATCTGTGCCATTTTCTCAGCAGCATTTTGCTCACTTTGTGTCTCTGTGTCACATTTTGGTGCTTTTCACAACATTTCAAATGTTTTCATTATTGTTATGTTTGTTATGGTCATCTGTGATCAGTGATCCTTGATGTATTATTGTAATTGTTTTGGGGTGCCATGAACCCCACCCATATAAGATGGCAAATTTAATTAATAAATGTTGTGTGTGTTCTGCCTACTCCACCAACTGACCACTAAAACACAACAATATTGAAATTAGGCCAATTAATAACCCTAGAATGGCCTCTAAGTGTTTAAGTGAAAGGAAGAGTCATGTGTCTCTTTCTCTCTCCCTTTAAATCAAAAGCTAGCAATGATTAAGCTTAGAGAGGAAGGCATGCCCAAAGCTGAGACAGGCTGAAAGCCAGGCCTCTCACACCAAACAGCCAAGTTGTAAATGCAAAGAAAACATTCTTGAATGAAATTAAAAGTGCTATTCCAGTGAACATGTGAATGATAAGAAAGGGAAACAGACTTACGGCTGATATGAAGAAAGTTCTAGTGGCCTGGAAAGATCTCACGAGCTATATTCCTTTAAGCCAAAGTCTAATCCAGAGCAAGGCCCTAAGTCTCTTCACTTCTATGAAGGCTGAGAGAGATAAGGAAGCTGCAGAAGAAAAGTTTGAAGCTAGCAGAGGTTGGTTCATGGGGTTTAAGGAGAGAAGCCATCTCCATAATATAAAAGTGCAAGGTGAAGCAGCAAGTGCTGATGGAGAAGCTGCAGCAAGTTATCAGAAGATCTAGGCAAGATCGTTAATGAAGGTGACTACACTAAACAACAAATTTTCAATGTAGACAAAAGTAGTCTTATATTGGAAGATGTCTTCTAGACTTTCATAACTAGAGAGGAGAAGTCAATGCCTGGCTTTAAAACTTCAAAGGACAGGTTGACTCCTGTTAGGGGCTAGTGCAGCTGGTGATTTTAAGTTAAACTAATGCTCATTTACCATTCTAGGGCCCATAAAAATTACGCTAAATGTACTCTGTGCTCTATAAATGGAAAAACAAAGCTTGGACGACAACATATTTGTTGACAATATGGTTTACTAAATATTTTAAGCCCACTGTTGAGACCTACTGCCCAGAAAAAAAGATTCCTTTCAAAATGTGACTGCTTACTAACAATGTACCTGGTCACCCAAGAGCTCTAGTGGAAATGTACAATGAGATGAACGTTGTTTTCATGCTGCAAACAGAACATCTATTCTGCAGCCCATGGGTCAAGGAGTAATTTCAACTTCCAAGTTTTACAATTTAAGAAATACATTTTGTAAAACTACAGCTCCCATCGATGGTGATTCCTCAGATGGATCTGGGAAGAATAAATTAAAAACCTTCTGGAAAGGATTCACCATTCTAGATGCCATTAAGAATATCTGTGATTCACAGCAAGAGGTCAAAATATCAACATAAACAAGAGTTTGGAAGAAGTTGATTCCAACCTTTATTGCAGACTTTGAGGGGATCAAGACTTCAGAGGAAGTAATTGCAGATATGGTGGAAACAGCAAGAGAGCTAGGAGTAGAGCCTGAAGATATGACTGAATGGCTGCAATGTTGTGATGAAACTTGAACAGATGAGGAGTTGCTTCTCATGGATGAGCAAAGACAGTGGTTTCTTGAATGGAATTTACTTCTGGTGAAGATGCCATGAAGACTACTGAAATGACAGCAAAAGACTAAGAATATTCCATAAACTTAGTTGACAGAGCAGCAGCAGGGCTTGAGAGGATAGACTCCAACTTCGAAAGAGGTTCTACTGTGGGGAAAATGCTACCAAAGAGTATCACAAGCTGCAGAGAAATTGTTCATGAAAGGAAGAGTCAATCAATGCAGCAAACTTCATCATTATCTTATTTTAAGAAATTGCCACAGCCATCCCACCTTCAGCAACCACCGCTCTGATCACTTGGCAGCCATCAACGTGGAGGCAAGATCCTTTACTAGCAAAAAGACAACTTGCTGAAAGCTCAAATGATGATTGGCATCTTTTAGCAATAAACTATTTTTAATTAAAGTGTGTACACTATATGTTTTAGACATAATGTTAAGGCACACTTAATAGACTATAGTACGGTATAAACAAACTTTTATATGTATTTGAAACCAAAAAACTTAATTTGGGTCATTTTATTGCAACATTTGCCTTATTGTGGTGGTCTGGAACTGAACCTGCAAATGCCTTTGAGGTATGCCTGTCCTGCTCTGCTGGCTCTTTTGGGGACCACCTTCATCACCAAGCTTTTGACTGACTTGATCCAACTGAAGAGAGGGTTGTGGCAACACACAACATGCCACCAACACAGGAAGCCTAGATGGAAAGAGATGTCCCACCAACCTCAAACCCGGAGAAGGTTCTAAGATGGGACAGACCCCATTCTTGATGCAGTCAGTGCTTTCCAATGGAGTTACTGGTGGTTTTGTTGTTGACTCAGGACCCTGCAATGTGTCAGGGCATTTGTAAAGAAGTCATATCCTCATGTCCCAGTCTGAGGTGGGAGTGAGGACTGTCCTCACTATAGGCCACACCCAGGAGTTTAGAAAGCAATTCCTTGATTTAAGCTGGCTATCCTCTCCTCGAAGAATGGTGGGTAGAAAAACATACTGCTTAATCCAGAGGTCTGATTAGCTGGGTGACGCTTAACTGAGAGGTTGGTCCCACCAAAGTGTGTTATGCCTTCTGTATTTTCCAACAATCTTTTAACCAAATTCAAAGAAAATGACAGAGTCACTACCTGGTGAGTCAATTCTAAGCTTCCTCACCAGGCTCACCTCAGAACTGGATGCTGTATAAAAGGAATATATCTCCATTAAAACAGGTGCTCAAGTAGAGTATTGTTCCTACCATGCCCAGTAAGCCCCAAGCTGCCCCTAGACCTGAATCACCTTGGACCTGGGACACAGACATTGAAGAAATCTGGATAAAATACCAACATCTCCCAGGAACGGAATCTAGAATGAGGCTTTCCTTCTTCAGCTACTTCTCTCTAAGTTTGCCCTTGCAGAAATGCTGTGAGAGGAGCTCCCCTTCTTTAACAAAGAGCAAATGGTATACCCAGGCAGTAGAAAGCTCTTCTTCTAAGGGCCAAGGTTGCCTTTCTCCAGGCCACCACACACAACTGTGCATCCCTTACTTGTGAACCTACCGAGCACCTGTGAAGTACCCTGTTTATTGCCATGGAAGGTGGGGGAGAAAAGACAGTGCAGTACAGTGGTTAAAGCACAGGGACCCCTGGAGCCAAATGACTGGGTTGAATCCTGGCTCCATGACTTCTCAGACAAGTGACCCTGGACAAGCTATTTGATCTCATCTTAAAGTAAGGATGATGATGGTACCTACCTCATAAAGTGGCTGTGAGGACTAAACAAGTCAATTCACATCAAATACTCAGAACAATGTGTGGCTAATAGTAAATGCTATTATTATTGTAAGCATGGTCAGGCTATCAGTCGAACCCTAAAGCAGTGAATGTGCAGAGGTTAAAATTTATTTAACACAGAATCTGTTAAAATGAAGATTCTGATTCAGGCCATGTGGGGGTGGAGCCTGAGTTCTGTATTTCTGACCAGGCCTGGGTGACACCAAAGCTGTTGCTCCACCGACCACACTCTGAGAAGCAAGGCCATAGAGCATGCTGGTCAGCCTGGGGTGGGGGGGCGGGTCACAGCAACCTCACCCAGCCATGCTGAAGTATGAGATGCTCTTAAGCAGTTACTGGATTTTCATCGGAGTAGCGTGATCCTTGTCACATCACTCTTGTCAGGTAACTTATGTGATCAGTAAAGTGCATGAAGTCAGCATTGTATATAGAAAATACCACACACTAATTGATATCAGGGTCCTATAGGATTCTTTACCACAATTTTTCTTTTTCTTTTTTTTTCTAGACATACACCTACACTGTGCTGCCAGGGAGCAGAAGTGATGTATGCTGGTGTCTCCTTCCAGTAACAATAACAGCTATCTAACAGAGGTATTGAAAGGACTCTGATGATTGTGACTCAATCCTGCAACATTACAGGAAGGAATGGCTTGGCATCAATTTTCCCTCCTGACAGCAGGGACTGTGTCATTACCACTCTTACTAAGCTTGCATCTTTAAAGGTTACTTATGGTCACCAACTGGCCAACCCATGTCTTTGCCATGGCCATTATTTTCCTTGGCCTGTTTGATGCCACCGATTATTCCCTTCTTTTTGAAACTCTCTCCCCCCTTGTCTCTGTGACAGATGTACACCTGTAGTTCTTCCACTTCTGCAGTTAGTTCTTTGCTTTCCTTCTCCTCCTTCCCTTCTGGATCTCTTTTAATCTGGAGAATATTACAAACACAAAAAAAATGCAGTTGCTGCCCATGAAGAGCTGTAAGCTAGATGGAGAGGCAGACATGGAAACAGCTAATTGCAGAAGTGGGTGACAACGTTCCTAAGAATTATGCCCAAAGAACGGTGGGAGCATAATGAATGGTGGGAGAGGAATGTACATGTGAGCTCTGTCAGTGGGTGAGGCTTCCTTCTGCTCTTTTATTCAGTTAGTCTTCCTCCCCTTGTGTGGCTGTGTCTAACTCTGTTTTTCTCAGGAAATTCATTCACTCCCTCCTAAAGGCTCAGTAGTCACCACCATTAGATGAGCCCAAATTTCCAATTACACTTTCTTTGCCCTCTATTTTAAGTTCAAGTCATACTACTCTATAAACCTACTAGATATTTCTGCTGGGTTGTCCTACCTTGCATCTCCTCACACTCAAGAAACCTAAACCTGAACTCATAGCCTTCTCCCTAAAGCCAGCCCCCACAAGGCTCAACCCTGGCTTACTTCTTCACCAACTGCAGACAGTTCTTCATCCCATAGCATACCTCTTCCCACTGCAGCCACTGCTGTCCTTGCCATCTCCTGCCTGGATTGATTCACTGGGCTCCCTGTCTCCAGTTCCCTTCCACTCCAACCTATTCTGCAGCACTGGCCCACTACTCATCCTAAAACTGCCCTGCTCAGAAACCTGCAGTGGTTCTATCACAGAGGGTAGATCTGAACTCCCTTTTACATGATCTGCATTTGGGAGTACCCAAAATTTATTTGCAGAAAAAAATGAAACCAGGTTACAAATATCATAAGAGTAGGTTCTAGCAAGAAACAGGTGGTTACCACGATTGGGAAGGAGAGCAGTGGTGGGGAGGGCCATCTTGAGAAAGAGATGTGATGATGCCAACCCAGTGGCCTGAAGGGAAGGATCTAGGGACATAACAACTCTCACCTCACCCTCCTCCATCCTACTGAGCTCTTGCTCTGCTCCCTATTGGTTGGATCTAACTGAAAGCCAGAGAGCAAGGCAGCCTTTTGCTGTACTCCATCTGGTCAGCAATCCCAGGCCTGAGGGCAGAGTAGAGAAGGGTGGAGAGTAGATGTGGTGGGGCAAATGGAACAACGTGGGCAGACAGAACAATGAGTTTAGGGTAGTTGGCAAGGTGTCACCATCACCATTCTCTTAGGAGGAACTAACCTATTTGGAAAGCTTCTGAGTTTTGTGAGTCAAGAAGTCCCCTCCTGAGGAGGGTCCTCTGACTCTAATTCACTAGCCAATCAGAGTTGGTCCTCATCTTCTAAAGACATACCTGACTGACATTTAAAAATGAATGCTCCTATTGGCATTTCTGGTTGTGACTATCATCACCACCATCACCACCACCACCACCATCATCAACAACATCAGATTGTGACTATTGGTCTAAAGCTTACTTCTGATTCACATGAACCAGTTTGGCCTGGCTAGAAATCAGAGGTGTGATAAATCTCACAGATTATGTTTTGTGCCTTCATTCAGCCAATGGAGAAATGAACACTTTTAATGGTTCACGGGCTTAATGGCTTTCAAAAGAAAATAGGTCTAGAAAGGGAAGGCAGGCAGTTCTCTCTTGGGTTAAGGAGGAAGTTTATCACACTGAGGTTCAAGGGTGCCTGATGTATTTTCTTATTGGAAAAGAGTCTTCCTATTAAAGGAGGAAGAACTCTTGCCTGGATAGCTTTCCTACAGTCTCAAGTTTTATTATTTTTTACATGTTCTTATTAAAATGTCTTTATTCATTAGAGGGTTCCATTTCTTTTTAATTTAACCTTTCCATATTAATAAATTTATGCATCTCACAAGTGGTTTGATGAACACCAAAGGAGGACTGTTGCCCTAGGAAAGGGATGGCAAATACTGTGTTGCCTAATAAATTAAAAACTATAAGAGTAATTAAAATATCAACCTTCATGTTGAATTAATTTTTTGTATTAGCAATATGGGTTGGAAAGAGAACTTCAGAGAAAAAAAGGTATTTAGAATTTCCTGATATTGGAGGAAAACAAATAAGGCAAAATGGAGACAAGATGTTCCAAAGTGAACAATAATGATAATATCAGTTACCATTTCTTGAGGACTCAGCCTTTGCTGGGCATTGTGCTAAGTGCTTTACATATATCATTTCATTTCTCCAACGATCTTGATAAAGATAAATGAACTGAGGGTTAGGTAAGACAGATAACTTGTCCAACATGACATACCTGGAGCTGGAATTAAACACTAAGCAAAGTTTACTTTAAAACCTTAACTGTTAGCTACTACCCAGGCAAGAATGGCAGGTATACTGTACTACTTTCTGACCCTGCGCTGTGCCAGATGTTGTTTTCCATCATGGCCTCTTCCTCCTGTCCCAGATGGGGCCTTCTCATCTTTCTCAACGGTATCTCTCTCATGACAACTCTAATCCACTGGAAGTCATTGGGATCATGATTTGCCACCACTGTATATGCTGCCTCCCTACTGGTGACAAACTCTATCTTTCTGCTACAGGCAGAATAGGAAGCAGACTTCTTTTGGCACTTGCCAATGACGTAGAGGCCTGGGCCTGCACTTTTTCTTTTGCTTTAAACCTTTTTGAAAAAAAATTGTGAAATACAGCATACATACAGAAAAGTGCAAAAAAGAAAGAGGTTACAGAGTATAGTTTATCACAAAATAAAGCCATATAACTCTCACTCAGGTCAAGAAATAGAGTATCACCAGCTCTATAGGAGCCCCGCTCATGCCCCCACCTGGTAGTACCCCCTCCTCATCTAGATAAACACTATATTATACTTTAGTGGCATGTTAAAAAGTACTATTTTTACACAAAAAAAATCACAAGTCTATCAATAGATGTAGAAAAAAAATTTCATGAAATTCAGCATTTATTCTCTAATCTTTTACATTCTTTTCTGTATTTCCCATTCTTTTGATTCTCTGTGATTCATTCTCAATATTTTCCCCTGATCTCTCAATAGTTCAATCATTCTGTTTTTAGCTGTGCTAAATCTTTTCTAAATCCATTCATTGCATGTTTCATATTTGCTATTGTATTCTCCATATCTTTTTATATTTGGTTCTTTTCCATATCTTCTGGTTTTCTAGAAAATTATCAATCTTGTCTTTGATCTTTTTGAATAAAATAAAATTATTTTCAAGTCTATATCTGATAATTCCAATATCTGGATCCCCTTTGGGCCTATTGCTATTGTCCACAGTTTCTACTCATTTTCATTCCTATCTTGTCTCTTTGTGTGCCTAGTAATTTTGTATTGTGGGTTAGACCTTATTATTGTAAAATTGTTTTTCAAAATAATTTGAGAACTTTGATGATGTTCTTTCTCCAGAGAAGATTGATATTTGTTTTTGTCAGGCATTTTTTTTCAAGTTTCAGAAAAGAGATTTAGATTATTTTGTTCAGCCTTTCTAGTTGTCCTCAGTAGGACAGTTGATCCAAATTACCTCATGTGCCATTTCAGAATGCAAAAGTGATCTGTACTTTTTAAGGAAGACTACCTAGGGAAGTCCCTTCATTATAATTTTCCCTATTACCAGATCCAGGTAACTGGGACCCTGAATACAGGGACATATTAAAAAGGGTAGGAAAATCTCTGCTAGTCAAATTCTCTTAGTGCCAGACCCTGGATAGAGCTTATTGGAGTGAAGTTTCTGTGGACTGGCTAAATATAGAGTGAAATACCTGGTAATAAGATTAAACAGGAGACAGTGATGCTTTGGTTACCGTCACTCCTCACTCTTACTCCTTCTTTCAGAAAAGTGTAAAAGGTGCAGATTTTAGGAAAATTGAAAAATATCTCCATGATTCAGGTGGCAAATGGGACATGCTTACAGTTATCAGGTTATCAGGTTGGATGAGTTACTATGATAGTCCTGATTTTATCTCTCTCTTTTCCAACAAACACCATTATACCCAGGCAACTCACAGCTTTCTCTTCCCTAGCTGTTCTTGAGGTGGAGTTTAACAAAGAGACAAGCTTTTTTATTGATGCCAACTTATGGTGACTCCGTACACTAAAGTCAATCTTTCTATGAAACTCAAACAAAATGTTCTTAGGATTCCAGACTTATTTATTTCCCTTTCTGGCTCAAATCACTAGTGACTCAGTGGAGGCTTTGGCTCTGATCAAATCTTCTATATAGGGGAAAATCTCCAAGCATTATGCTTAGTGTTTTGTTTTGTTTAAAGAGATTTCAGATTTACTGGAAAAGATTGCCAGACTATTTTCTCTTCTGCTTCTAATAGCTGTGTGACCTTGGCAGTTATGTCACCTTATTGGATCTAGGTTTCAACATCTTTAAGAGAGGATATTAGATGAGAAAGCCCACTCTGGATCTAAAATTTGCTGGGTTATTTTCTAAATATCTTAAGAAAGATTCTAGTACTTTTCCTTCTTCCAACCATCACAGTGCCTTATATATAGTAAGTCCTCAATAAATGTGTGACAAATGAATTAATATGTAACTTTTATAATATAACACAGAATTATATATTACATAAGAAATAATTCCATATATAATTTATATAATGTTTGGGGACTACTTTACATCTGCTAACAGAGTAGTCATCAATTTTGAGATTTAAAAATCAAGTACACTTCCATCCCTAGTCATTTTGGAGAAACTAATAGCATAATAGCCCTTATACCATAAACATTAAAAAAAATGGGCAAATAATATTATAGCATAATGGCCCTTATACTATAAACATTAAAAAAATGGGCAAATAATATGAGGAAATTATTTTCAGAAAGTGGACATAAAGCAGCACAGGGCTGTAATCCCTGAGAGAACAAAAACTCATGAGGTAAACACCACAATTCTGTGACTGGGAACAATTTTCTCACTATAGCACCAAGAGCTATAGTCCAAGCAGACAGACCACCGCAGGCCCACTAATCTGGGAAGGCAGAGATCAGATCAGAATTTGGGCAGCTGTAGTGGCTGTGGTGTGACATCAGAGAAGAGGCAGCTGGGTAGATAAGAAGCCCTAGAAGTTTGTGTAGGGGTTCCCTGTGTGTCCATGGCTTAGGGCTAGGTCATGCATGTGCACAGTGAAACCACTGAGGGCTATCAAATAGCAGCTGTTACAGGGTTAAAAGCAGAAAAGAAATACTATAGGTGAAGCAGTGCTGAGGAAAGAGCAGTGTCTGTAGGATGGCATTCTGGGCCTGTCATAGTGGAGAAGTCTAGTTAATATCTCATTAATACCCTGGGAATCTAACTGAGACACCAGAAAGGTACACCTGGAATAAGTAACCTACCCTACAGTAAGACTAACTCTTTTTTTAAGAAAAAAATTTTATTTATTTACTTGAGAGAGAGAGAGAGAAAGATAGTGAGAGAGAGCACAAGAAGGGGAGAGAGGGAGAGGCAGGTTCCCCAGTGAGCAGAGAGCCCAACATGGGGCTTGATCTCAGGACTCCAGGATCATGACCTGAGCTGAATGTAGACACTTAACTGACTGGACCATCCAGGGGCCCCAGTAAGACCTACTCTTGACAAAGCCTGTAAGGAAGCTTTGACAAGATCTGAAAGGAAAATGGAGTTTAGAGGTTGAAGGGCTTTGGCTTTTAATCAGTTTGCACCAACAAGCGAAAAGCCAAGCCTACAAAAGTTCATGGTGGTCAGTCAGTAATTGAACTGCCTGCTGAACAATCAACACTCTTAGTAAGATGATAGAATCCAGTTCTCTATAACATATTATTCATAATTCCAGTATTCAGAAGAAAATCACTAGCTATAATAAATAGGAAAATGTGATACATAATCAAGAAAAATCTTTCAACAGGGAGCTTAAAATGAGATTGCTCAGATGTCAGACTTAGCAGACAAGGATTTTAACCAACTGAGCCACCCAGGCGCCCTCAGACAAGGATTTTAAAACAGCTTACAAATGTTTAAAGAATTAAAGAAAAATATATTAAAAGAATTAAAGAGTTATATGGTCTTAAAGAGAAACAGATAGGGAATTTCACAGATAAATTGAAAACATAAAAAGAAATCAAATGGAGATCCTATAAAGAGTAACTGAAATGAAAAATTTATTGAATACATTTAATGAAGATGAAGTCAGCAGAGGAAAAAGTGAGTGAACTGGAAGAATAATCAACAGAATTTATTTGATCTATGAAACAGACCAAAAAAGAAAAAAAAAACAACCTGAAGAAAACTGAACAAAGCCTCAGGGACCAATGAGATAATATAAAATCACTTAACATAGTATAATTGTGGTCTCAGAAAGGGAAGCATGAGCTTGGAACAAAAAAATACATAGATATTTGAAGAAATAATGGCCTCAAATTCCCCAAATTTGATGAAAGCCTTCAACTTATGAATGAATCTGAAAAGCGCAGAGAACTCCAAGTAGGAAAAATATAATGAAAACAACAAGGGACATTGTAGTTAACTGCTAAAAGCCAAAGACAGAAAATCTAGAAAGCATTCAAGAAAAAAAAGAAACATGTACAGGGGAACCATGATAAAAATATCAATACCTTTCATCAGAGACAGTGGAGGCCAGAGAAAATGGAACAGCATCTTTATAGTTCTGAGAAACAAAATATGTCAAACAGGAATTGTATATCCAGCTAAAATATTCCTCAAAAACAGGATGGAATAAAGACACAAGCAGAGAGAAGTCTGCAGCAGCAGATCTGTGTCATATAAATCCTAGGGTGGGTGCGCCTGGGTGGCTCAGTCGTTAAGCGTCTGCCTTCGGCTCAGGTCATGATCCCAGGGTCCTGGGATCGAGCCCCGCATCGGGCTCCCTGCTCCGCGGGAAGCCTGCTTCTCCCTCTCCCACTCCCCCTGCTTGTGTTCCCTCTCTCGCTGTATCTCTCTCTGTATCTGTCAAATAAATAAATAAAATTTAAAAAAAAAATAAAAAAATAAAAAAATAAATCCTAGGGTGGGGGGAAATGATACCAGAAGGGAACTTGGATCTACAGAAAGGAATGGAGAGCACTAGAAATGACAAATGAGGGGGTAAATATAAAAGACTATGCTTATGTTTTTTCATAATTTACTTAAAAGGAAAACTGACTGTTTAAAGCAAAAAATATATTAACACTGTAGGATGGGGTTTAAATACATATATAAGTAAAAAAGACATATAACAATCACACAGGACGGGGGTTTGGGTAAATGAAATTATACTATTAAGTTATTACATTTGTGATGATACACAATTCAAATGTATGAATTTTATTGAATATAAATTATACTTCATTAAAGTTAATTTTTAAAAATCAATTGTAGTATTTCCCCTTTTCTAACCAGTCCAACTTGGAGCCTGAGGTAGGTAGAGAGTTGGACACACAGGAATACTAATAGCTAATATTTGCTGAATGCTTCTTATATGTTGAGCACAATTTTAAACCCTTTATGAGCATTTATTTATTTAATTCTCATGACAACTCTGTGGAGTAAATGCAGTTTTAACCCCCATTTTATAGATCAGGAAACTGAGGCATATAGCTAGTAAGTGGCGGCTCTGGGAATCTGAACCCAGGTAGTTGGACTCCACTGTCTATGTCCTCACCTACTAATTGTCATGGATCAGCAGGAGGGAACAAACCAAGAATAACAGGTACCTGGGGCTCATGCTCTGTGTATTGATCATTTCATGGGACACTGACCCCACTGTATCTTCATTTTCTAACCCCTCATTTTTCCTTCCAGCACTTATAACGCATGGGTCACTTGTAAGCCTAAGTGGCTTTTATTATTATCATTATTTTAAATTAGGTTACAGTCACCTTGCTGCTGGCTATTATTTCATGTTTAGGGATCTCCAGGAAAGGGCCAGGCACAAAAGAGACTCAATCATGGAGCTTCCTGAGTTTAAGAAGCTCTTTCTCCTGTGAGCTGCCACCTGCCACAGTCCTGGGCACATGATCAATGCTTAATAAATATTATTGACTGGGACACCCTGGGTGGCTCAGTCGGTTAAGCATCTGCCTTCAGCTCAGGTCATGATCCCAGGGTCCTGGGATCAAGCCCCACGTTAGGCTCCCTGCTCAGCGAAGAGCCTGCTTCTCCCTCTCCCTCTGCCTGCCGCTCTGCCTGCTTGTGCTCTCTCTCTCTGTCTGTCAGATAAATAAATAAAATCTTTATAAATAAATAAGTACATATTGTTGACTTACCATATGACATGTTCTCCCACCTCTGGCCTGATTGCTAATGTCTTGGGAGCTAAAGAGTAAAGGGATTTGCCAAAGGTCATGCCCTGTCAATGGCTGCATCTAGAATTGGTAAGTAAAAAAAAGAAATTCTCAGGGTATTGCTGTTCTCTGCCATTGAAGCATGTGATGATATGGCTCAGAAGAATTTTAGGGTTAATACAGTTTAACCCTTTCACTTCCCAGATGAGGAAACTGAAGGTCAGAGGTTAAACAATAAGGTCACTTCGCTGGCCAGACTTAGATCCTGGTTTCTTCACCTGCAGACCCAGAGTGCCTTCCACTTTTTCACAAGTCCCTAGGTGGCAATGATACCATTTCTCATTAGCCCCTGTAACCAAAGAGGTTCTCACCAACCATCAAAATGTAAATAGACCAGCACCCTAACTATCAATTGTCCTCAATCTTGAAAGCCACATGGAGCATCCTGATGAGAAAATGTGCCCTCCTCTAAACCACAGTGACCTGAGTCCTACAGGGAGTATTCCTGACTTGGGAAATAGTCTGAACCCATCTCTGTTCATTACTCTGGGAGAAGCACTTAGGACTATATTTGTCTATCTATACATTAGGGATAATGTCCCTGCCTTCCTGGACCACGGGGCTGATTAATCAGCCAATAAAGCTCTTGCAGTCTGAAAGCCTTGCACTGATGCTGAATATTGCTTTTAGTTGGTGGTAACCCTAACATTTATCACCATCTACATTTTGTTCTTAAATCAAAAAGGGACATTTTCATCACGGGGGAATGTCTGTGCTTTCCTTTAGTAAATATGAGAAGTTATTGTGTGATTGGATGCATTCTTTGTCATTATTATTTTTTAAGCTGCTGTATGTAGAACACCAAATAGTAGAGATTTTCCCAGTTTAGTCAGGTACTGTTACTGATATCCAATAACCTCTCAGTAAAACTCCATGACAACAGGGCCTGGAACTTTTGAAATATGTTCATTGTTTAAATTAACTTGTTTTGCTGCATTTGGGTCATCTTCCTTTCCTTACTACGCAATGCCGTGGCTCATCACAATCCATAACCTCTCTCTTCAAGAGGTGGATTTAAAGGAGTCTGTTGCTAGATGCTCCTGGGGCTTGAGAGGTAAAACCTCATTCCTGTCCATGGAATACTCATCACTAATCTCACTCTGTAGATAAAGAAACCGAGGCAATGTGAAGCAGCGAACAGAGAGGTTCGTAGCAGAGCTGGGGTTGTAACTGTGCCCCTGACCTCCTATTCTGGGGCATCTGGAAGGGAGGGGTCAAGAGCTCCCAAATCAGAGGAGGGGGTGCAATAGTAGAATCATGCTGTGTGACATGGGAGAGGGATGGGCATCAACTCCCAGCTGCCTTGAACATGACAGGTTTGGGGGGACCGGGGTGGGACCCTATTCTGAATTCTGTTCTGTTTCTGGTAGACAAGGAATGCCAACACCAGGGAGCTGACTTCAGACTCCTCACAGCAAAGCAGGCCAGCCAACCTGTTTGGAATATTAAGACGCCGCACTGTTTAGAGCTGTCCTCCAGAGGGTCTGCCCTGCCTTAGTGAACACAAGCAGAGCGGGCAAGTGGGAGGGAGCGCTGACAGTCCCTCAGGCCTCCCTCTTGGGGTGGCTATGAACTAATGTGTGCGAGAGAGCTCTGTGAGCTCCAAACGCTATAGGAAACTGGAGGGTCCCATCATGGGACTCCTATCCGTCTTCTTACAGGGGGTGTAGGAATTGAGTCCCGTCTGCCTGCCACCAGGGAACCGTGTGACTTCAAGAAGGCCATTTAAGATGTCTCGCTGCAGTGTTCTCACCTGTAAAGTGGAAACTTGGTTGGATCAGATATCTAATGTCCCTTCCCACTCAGACGTTCTTCAGGAATGGCACCATGAGAGGAATGCACGGAACAAGGCTTCCTGTTTTAGTAAAAGAAAGTAGCAGACGAGGGACCTAGAAGATGCTGCAGACAGGATTTCTGCATGGGATGGGCAGCTTCTGGTCCCTCCTAGGGAGAAGTAGAGAGAGGGATGGACTTAGGCACCTGTCCCCGACCTTGTATCCAATAGCCTCGTAAGTGGTTTAAGGTCCCTCATTTCGGTTTTAGGTCCCATGACATTTAAGATTCCTTTAGGACAAAAGGGATGAAAAGGCAGAGAAAGCAAATTAGAAAGTGAGGGGAAGAAGAGGCGCCAAGTCCAAGGAAATGAAAGGGAAGAGGAAGTAGAGGGTGGAGAGGCAAGAGGCCTGCTACTGGCAAGGGCCGTCAGCTGGTGGAGAGAGGAAGAGCGTGTGGAAGGGGACGAGACGCAGAGGCCGGGCAGGTCAGGCCCTTCAAGTTACAGGGAGAACAGAGATCCGGAGCTAACCGACCTGCCCAAGGTACCTGAGCGAGGTGGGCGTGAAGGCAGGGCTGGAATGAGTCTTCTGTCCACTTCAGGCTTAAGCTCTGCCACCTCACCTGCAACATGCTGGTACTTTATGGAACTGTTACATGAACCAGAAGAAAGGGAGGTCCGGGAAGGTGATGACACAGGCAGAAGAAACAGCAGGGGGCGGGGAGAGGACAATGTGCACTCAAGCCTCTGCTCTGACTCCTGGGTCTTCTCTGGGACGTAGGTTTCAAAAGCTGTAAATTTCAGGGGCTGAGTGACTTGATTTGCAAATATCAACTCTAGGCAGGCTTTCCCTCATCAAATCTGGAACAGTGAGGTGTCCTTAAATTCAGTGAGGGAGCTTTTGCTGGACCATCTCTGGTACCTGAGCACTCCTCCTCCCGTGCAGTGCAGGCACCCCCCTGGGAACACTGTCCTGGGAGCAGTAACGGTGACTGCAAATCCACTGTGGCCCACCTTACCGAAGAGCAAATTTCAGGCAGGATGGCATAACTGCTTTTGAACCATCAAAGTGTAAAAACACTCAGAAGAGTTGTTTTTAGCAGCTCTAATATGCCCCCAGTGGGTCTGATTAACTGGCAGCGTTTGCTAATCAGTGTGGCCAATTTCACAGTTACTAATCCCCAGGAGGGGAGAAGCCATTCTGAGGGAAAAACTGCATTATGGGATGAGTATGGTTCACCTGGGTATTTGGGCGCTCAGGTGAGTTTGTAACTTTTGCAGCAGGAAGTCAAGAATGCATTCTCTCAATAGCAATAAAGGCAGTGTGGTAGGTGTTCTGTAGTGTAAGGTCTCTGGCAGAGTGCTCAGAGAACAGGATGCCCTGGACCTGGCCTCCGGAAAGGAGGCTGGGCAGGGTGGGAGAGGGTAGGCTGCTTTGGTCTGGTTCTGACCCCAGCTTTGCCACCAGCTAGCTGTGTGCAGGGTGGCTTACTGAACCTCCCTGGAGTCTAAGATCTGCCATCCATTCTCATACTCTTTGAGGAGATTCCCGAGGCATTTTGCTGTCTCTCTGCAATGCAGTCTTTTGGATGTTTCCAGCGGAGAGGAAAGAACAGTCTATTTAGAAAACTGCCTTACTGGCCTGGCATCCAGGACCCACTGTGGTTTGCTCCGTGCCGAACTGCCTCACCCGGTTCTCACTATGTCCTCAGTGGAGGACCGGTCCACACGGAGACCTACATGCTGGCCTGGGCTGGTGACCCAAACGAACAAGGTTTTCACCCCGAATGTCCTTTCACCTCTATCCCTACGTCTTCTACCAAAAACTTAAGGCTCATTTCAAATACTGTCTCCTCATAAAGCTTTCCTGGGCTGCCACAGTCCCTGGGAAACTCACCCCTTGAATCTACTTCACTAGCATACATAATGCCTCTCTGGTAGTTTTTGGTCTCATGTTGCTATTTAACTCTTAAATGTTCTTTACCATTTAAAGTATATTTCTTTTGGAGCACCTGGGTGGCTCAGTTGCTTAAGCGTCTGACCCTTGGTTTTGGCTCAGGTCACCATCTCAGGGTCATGGGATTGAGCTCCGTGCTCAGTGCAAAGTCGGCTTTAGATTCTTTCTCCCTCCCACTCTGCCTCTCCCTGCTCATGCTCTCTTTGTATCTCAAAAATCAATAAACAAAATCTTAAAGAAATAAAGTATATCTGTTTTGTCTTGATAGTGATTTTGTCGTGTTCTTCCATTTTACATGCCTTGTATAATATCATGTGATGGGATACAATGTAATGTAACCGCTACCATTTAACTGAGCACTTGCTAGAAGCAAGGCACTGTTTAAGTGCTTTGCGTGCATTAACTCGTTTAGTTTTTCTAACACCATATGAAATAGGTTCTACTGTTATTTCCATTTCACTGATGAGGAAGCTAAAGCACAGAAAGGCTTAGTAACTTATTTAAGGTCACAGAGTAAGTCGGTGCAGAAGCCAGGCAGTCTGATTCAAGAACTCTTGCTCAAAATCACTATGTCTTGTCTCTCCTGGCACTTTCTATCTGGTATCCAATCAACAGGTATTTGTTGGCTGACTGGTGTTGATTTGTTTTCAGGAAACAGTTCTAATCTCAGCAAGAAAAAATAGGAAGAAAGGGTTTGACTCCTCTCCACACATGGTCCTTACTGCTCCTTCTCACTTCTCAATTAGGAAGCAAACCCTTGTTTAATAGCTGTTTTCTGTTCTGTGTGATTCCAGAAATGACACTTTTAACTGAGAATCTTATAAATACTCATATCACAGGGAAAGCATGTCCCATGAAAAGTCTCTATCACATTCAAGTATCTTAACAGATGGGGATAGTATTCTATTTATCTCTGTGTCTCCAGGGCCTCATTTAGTGCTTGGCTTACAGAAAGTGCTCAATAAATGTTCACGGTGAATGGATGCTATTTTCTAAGGCTGGCTCTGGTTTTGCATGGAGGTGACTGCTCAATCCCCTTCATTGTCAAATCAAGTTGGCTGCTAGGAGTTTCTGTCAAAGACCTCACAAATCTAAAAAACACTTTCTCACCTCCATCTGCTTGATCCCTTTATTCAATCCACTCCTGAAAGTTCTTCTCCAGGAGGGCATATGGGATTGCATGGAAAGGAGGAAATGACCCTTTGCTTATTGCCCCACAAACAAATGCACTCCTGTTGTATACATTGCGAATATTTAATCACAACCCTCCATGTTATTCATAATGTTTGAACACAGTTCATGTTCACTGTGCAACATTTATTCCATATGGTCTATCCTTTGGTACAGTATGCATATGCCTCACAAGCAGTGGGAACTGAGATCCTTAATTGATGAAGCAAAATGGACAAAACTTTCAATTACACAGAATTGCATAGAAGGAGTCAATTAATTTGTACATCCAGAGTGAAATCACCTCTGAAAACTTATTGTGTACAACCCCAGGGCCACAGTCATTCTCCTTTCTCTTCATAATTTTCTAGAATGCCTCTCCTTATTTACCTTTTAGGATCTATTCCAAATGCCACCTCCTTCAAGAAAGCTTCCTGATTCTTTATCCCCGTTCCCAAAAGTGTGGCATCTCCAAAGCATCCTTGTCACAGAACTCCTCACATTTTTCTTAAGCTTTTTTTCTGAGGCAGGGGGAGAGCACTCTCCAATTTTTGTTCTATACCATCATTTCTTTGAACAAGATCTTTTCTTCTACTTTTCAGTCTTTTTGAGAACACACTTAGCATCTGACTCATTTCTTTCTTTTTTTTAATATTTTATTTATTTATTTGACAGAAAGAGAGAGATCACAAGTAGGCAGACAGGCAGGAAGAGGGAGAGGGAGAAGCAGGCTTCCCGCGGAGCAGGGAGCCCGATGCGGGGCTTGATCCCGGGACCCTGGGATCATGACCTGAGCTGAAGGCAGACGCTTAACTGACTGAGCCACGCAGGCGCCCCAGCATGACTCATTTCTGCATCTACTGTAACAGCTACCAGAATCTTCTATCAGGGGTGCACCCAGTAGGTTTTGTCAAATTAATATATGGCTTGCACCCTTACAATCAGCTCTCTCATTCCATAATCTGTGATCTTAAGATTTCAATGATGGGGCACCTGGGTGGCTCAGTTGGTTAAAATATCCGACTCTTGGTTTCAGCTCAGGTCATGATCTCAGGGTTGTGAGATAGAGCCCCATGTCGGACTTCATGCTGGGTGTGGAACCTGCTTAAGATTCTCTCTCTCCCTTGGCCCCTCCCCCTTCCTCTCTTTCTCTCCCTCTCTAAAAAAAAAAAAAGATTTCAATGGCATTTAATACACATATGGATGTTTAAAAAATAAGAGCAACTTTTTGGGTTTAGAGTTACATACCCACAAACCATCCAACTAACCTATTTGTTATAAGAAATAACATATGTGTATATCCAAATATCACACAACTGTCACGAAGATCAAATAAGAAGAAATAAATACCCTCTGGAAATGCTAAAGAGGCATTTATAACTGGAAGGTGGTTTAGCATTAGAATTTGAGTGAGCTGGGTAGTTCTTAGTAACGGCTGCAGGTAGCGCTGCCCCTCAGCCGTGAGGTGGCTGAGTAGAGGCAGTCATTCAGTCTACAGAGATTTATCTGGCATTGTAGATGCTGAGGATATAACAGTGAACAAAATGAACAAAAATTGTCCTCACGGAGGTTATATTCTCGTGAGACAAGGGTAAAGTAAGTAAATAAACAAGTACATATACAGTGTGACAGATGGTGATGAGTAAAATGGGAAAAATAAAGCAGGGAGGGGGCACAGGAGATATGAGCATGGCTGACATGGTTGGGGAGAGTGGGTAAGATGACATTTCTGTGGAGACTGGTCTGGTGAGCAGGCCAGCCCAGCAGAGAGCTGGGGAAAGGGCGTTGTGGACACAAGAAGCAGCAAGCGTGAAGTCTTGCTGGGTTTGGAATGTTGGAAGCATGGCAAGAGGGTCACGGAGGCTGGCAAGGAGGGACAGACAGAAGGGAAGGGTGGAGGGAGATGATTTCAGAGGGGAGACAAGCGAGACTGTGTAGGGCCCTGTGGGACCCTGGCTCTCATCAGTGAGTGAGGGGAGACTTGGAGGGCTTTGACCACAGCTGTGATGTGTATTTTACAAGGATTTGTATTTCAAAAGGACCATGTTGGCTATGGTGCTGAGACTAAGCTGTGGCAAAGGGCAAGTGTGGAAACAGAGAATCCAGTTAGGAAGCTACTGTAATGATCCAGGCGAGAGGTGTTGGAGGTGGTAAGAAACAGGGAGTTTCTTGAAGGTATGGCTGATAGGATTTCCTGGAGGACTGCCTACAAAGGGTGAGAGAAAGTGGTAAGTCCAAGATTTTTGGCCTGCGTAACTGGAAGGATGAGGTTGACATTGACCAAGACAGCAGGAAAGACTTTGGGAAGATTGGAAGTTCTGTTACGGATGTGGTAAGTTCGAGATGCTGAGACATCAAATTAAAGGAATGGAATAGGCAGGTAGGTATACAAGTCTGGAGTTTAGAACAGAGGTCTGGGCTGGTAACATACAGTTTGTAGTTATTAGAAGACATTTAAGCAAGATTTAATGCCAGAAGGCTCAGGATATTTAATGCCAGATACTCAGGAACAGAGTATCCCTGAGATATAGAAGAGGTCTAAGGATCGAGACTGCAGCTCTCCAATGTTAAGAGGATGAGAACGTGAGGGGAAATCAGCAAGTGATTCTGATAAGGAAAAGCAAACAAATTAAGAAAGAACCGTGTCCTGATAGCCAAGTGATGACAGTGATTCAAAGACAAGGGATGATCAGCTGCATCCAATGCTGCAGCTAGATCAAATACAACGGCACCAGGGAACTAACCACTGGATTCGGTAATGGGGAAATCACTGGTGGTCTTGACAAGAGATGTTTTACTGCAGTAATGGGGGAGAGAGCCTGACTGGTGTGGATTTTAAGAAAGAACGAGAAGACAAGAATTGAAGACAACAGATAGCGGCAACTCTTTCGAGGAGTTCTGCTGAAATATGAAAGAAGACACCTAAAAGTTCTACGAAATGGAATTTGTCTAGGTTTATAGTGGTAGGAGATATTGCTGACATCTTCCTGGATGATATCAACCAAACTAGCCCAGGGTACTTGTTCACCACGATCTACATACTTTACTATTTAAAAGTCACACAGACACTTCTCCAGGAGAAAGGGTGATGGGCTGGATTAGCCCTTCCTTTAAGCTCCAAAAAGAGCTACTCTGTTGGCAACCCATGGAACACAAGACACAGTTGTTAGCCCTATGCGTAAGCATGAAGCCACCTGCAAGGCTGCCCACAACTGCAAAACCATCTCAGTGTGATCATCTTTAATGACAAAGCTATCTTCTTGGACTGCATGGCAGGTACTATTAGGGCCTTATCCTTGAGGTACTGTACCATCTTCTTGATGAGAGAATTCCAAGGTATGTTACCTCTTCCTGACCCCACTCTACAGTTCTACCATAAATTAAATGCATGTGGAGATGGGACACCTTTTTTAGGAAGTTTTTACAGTGGAACCCTAGCTACTGTATGTAATCTGATTCTCCTTTTTAATGCACTGAAGCATGAGTGACTCTCAACCATATGCACCTCTAATTAAGAATTTCTGTACTAGAGTAATTACTGTAACTATTTCTGCTAATAAACTCCTCAATCTCTTTGTTTTAGACTGTACTGTTTGTTCACAATTATTCACCCTTGCTTCTCTGTAGGTACAGTATAATTCTGTGTCCCATTATCCTTGGGACAAAAATAGCAATGTGACTTGCTTTGGCCTCTGGAAAGTGAGTAGCCATGATATAAGCCATTTTGAGCAAAAGCCTGAAATATGCTTGTGTGGCTTAGCTCTTTGCCCCCTTTTTGAGCATCTGCCCTCTGCCATGACAACAACATAGCCTACTGGATGCTTCTTCAACCTGGGCTCTAGCTAAGCCCAGAAAAGTGGCAGCTGGCCAACATCATCATGTAACATGACCAGGTATAAATGTTTCTGATTTTAAGTCACTGAGAATTTGGGATTGTTTGTTCCTAGAGCAAAAGCTGACTGATACACTCTTATTAGATTGTCAGATTCCTCAAGTATTTATTTTTTATGGTATGTCCTCATACCCAGAACAATGCTCTGAAAGTGTGGGCTCCTAATAAGCATGTACATAAGAGGGTAAGAGTCATTATGCCCACTGTAGTTTGGTTGGAAGTTTGGAATAGTTCATAGTTCCTATCACTGACACATTGGCTGCACCATCATATTAAGCTCCTTAAAGTCATGTTCAAAGTTATTCTCACCTTCCTTCTCATTCCTCGATTTTAGTCTACTGAGTTATGGCTGACTGACCAAGAAAACCCAAAGAATTTAGGCTTCACAAAAGGGAAATTGGATCTTGGCCATCATATTCAGTTGAACCTTGAACAATATGAGTTGAAAGGTGTAGGTCCACTTACAGGCAGACTTTTTTTGGATAAATACAGAACAGTACTGTAAATGTATTTTTTCCCACCATATGATTTTCTTTCTTTTTTTAAAGAATTTATTTATTTATTCGAGAGAGAGCACGCATGAGAGAGTACAGGAGCAGGGTGGGGAGGGGCAGATGGAGAGGGAGGAATAGGCTCCCCACTGAGCAGGGAGCCTGACTCGGGGTTCCATCCCAGGACCCTGGGATCATGACCTGAGCTAAAGGCAGATGCTTAACTGACTGAGCTGCCCAGGTGCCCCTGTATGATTTTCTTTCTTTCTTTCTTTCTCTCTCTCTCTCTCTCTCTCTCTTTCTTCCTTCCTTCCTTCCTTCCTTCCTTCCTTCCTTCCTTCCTTCCTTCCTCTCTCTCTCTCTCTCTTTCTTTCTTTCCTTCTTTCTTTCTTCCTTCCTTCCTTTGTCTTTCTCTTTCTTTCTTTTTCTTTCTTTCCTTCTCTTTCTTTCTCTCTTTTTTAAAGATTTTATTTATTTATTTGAGAGAGAGAGAATGAGAGATAGAGAGCACGAGAGGGAAGAGGTTCAGAGGGAGAAGCAGACTCCCCGCTGAGCAGGGAGCCCGATGTGGGACTCGATCCCGGGACTCCAGGATCATGACCCGAGCCGAAAGCAGTCGCTTAACCAACTGAGCCACCCAGGCACCCTCTTTCTTTCTTTAAAAAAGATTTTATTTATTTATTTGAGAGAGAGAGAGAGCATGAGATGGGGGGGGCAGAGGGAGAGGGAGAAACAGGCTCCCCGCTGAACAAGGAGCCCAATGCAGGGCTCGATCCCAGGACCCTGGGATCATGACCTGAGCTGAAGACAGACGCTTCACCAAATGAGCCACCCAGGCGCCCCCCTGTATGATTTTCTTAATAACATTTTCTTTTCTCTAGCTTACTTCATTTTAAGAATATAGTATAACACCTATAAAATATGTGTTAACTGTTTATGTTATTGGTAAGACTTCTGGTCAGCAGTAGGTTATTAGTAGTGAAGTTTTGGAGGAGTCAAAAGTTATATGTTAATTTTCAACTGCGCAAGGTGGGGGTCAGCACACCTAATCCCCACATTGTTTAAGAGTCGACTGTATACTGTTTCCAGTCCTAGATGCCCTAAATGGTTAAGGCCAAGTAGAAAGAATCTGTTCCAAAAGTGTTTGTGTGGCTTAGCTCCATGTTCACTTTTGAGTTTAAGACAGACCACAAACTTTGCCCAGGGGGCCCCACTGCAGAGAAGGCACTCCAACTCTTGCCTTCATTTATCTAGTAAATTCCCCTAACTTGTACAGAGACCATTGTAGGCATGGTGCAGGAACGGAGACAATACAAGGCACAGTTCTGGGCTTCTGGGGGCTTATAATGTAATTGAAGAGATGGGATATATTTGTAAAAGTCTAAGACAGTCAAGAGTTTTATACTAGCTAATCCTTTACAAGAGGTTGTATTGTATGATAGGAGAGAAAGTTGGTTAGGAAGTCCCTAGTCCTGCGCTGCTGCTGGTTAGTTAGGTTTCTCTGGAAGAATATTTTCACTAATCTGTGCACGTACGGAAAGAATAGAACAGGTTAATACAAGGTTCTTCACGTTTCTATGGTAAAGGCTCGGTGTTCAGAGGACCTCTTTGTTTTCCTGTCCCCTGCTCCCATCTCCAAGCTTGTCTGGTTTCAGCCCAGTCATAGGGACCTCTACCTTGAGTTATGGGCCAGATCTGATGCAGCTGACTTGAGAGGGAAAAATCTCAGCACGCAAGTCCAGAATTATGCCCAGATTGCACCAATTGATCAAGGAGCAGTGGAATGAAGAGCTCTCTGAAAGTTGACTTAATCCCCAAGAGCAACTGGGGTTGTGCTTTGTTGGGGGTGACGCTGGATGCCCGAAGCTGCTGTTTTCAGTGCCTGGGGTTCATCCCTAGTGGGGCAGGCTTCTGGAGGAAGAGGTAGAAGACAGGCTGTCCACCGGACTGATACCTGGATAGACAATATCTCTCCAACGCCCTCTGGCCTGATTCAGAGAGCTGAACACCCTCCACCCTTTGGCAAAACCAATTCTCACAAATGCAGGCAGCCTGTCCATAAATAGGACTTCTGAAGCCGGAAATGTCCCATTTGACATGAAAGAAGGAGAGGGTTGAGAGAAATGGCAAATAGAACTTTTTGAACATCCACTGATGCTTTTCTGATTGTTCTCTGGAAAAATACAGAAAGTAGAGATAATCTCATTGGCTAAAATACCTTGAGCCTGAGCCTCAGGGATTAGCCTTTTCTGCTCACCAGGCTCCTCTGCTGCAAATGTATTTAAATCCCCAGCCCAGGGCCTGGGGAGGGAGTGGGGATGGGGCTCAGATGGCCAAGGGATTTCTTTCTTGGGGTAGCCTGTCTTCATTTGGCTGTTTGGCTGCTGTGGATTCTTTCCAGGGGTTTACAGGAGCTGCGGCCACAGTGTGTTCTCATGGACTCACATCAGAGTTAGGTTCTTTAAAGCAAAGGATTTCTTTTAAGAAAAAACACCTCCGTTTATATGGAATCAATTTCCTGGCAAAGTGCTCCTGGCAACTCAGCACAGGACAGCAGGGGGTGGGTGACAAGATACCACTGTAAACCAGAAGAATGGCTTTACTTACTTGGGACTCCAGACACCAGGCGCAAGGGACGCAGCACACGGAATGCCCTCAGTGCCTTCACGTCAAATCCAGCTCCTTTCCCTCCCAGAGCATTTGCCCCGTCGGCTTTGGTTGCTTGTTCTAAAATTGCACTAAAAAGCCTAGAAGAGAGGAAGGGGAGATGGAGCTGTCAGACCCTGAATTCTCTGAAGGAAGCTTGGGAGAGCAGAGTTTGCAGGCATCCCTAGCCCAGGAACCAGAGCAAGGTGTGTGCGTGGGAGGGACCGTGACCTAAGATGACATCCCCTCAGTGTGGGTATTGCCCAGCCAAGGGCATCACCACTGCCCAGAGAGGTCTGAGAGGTGATGGGCAGGCCCTTTGCAGTCATAAAGCCGTGCACGAACACAACTGGTTTTGTGTAAGCTGGGCGGCCTGGACAGAAGTGTAAAGTTGCTAAAGTTTGCTGGAGTGTCTCTGTCCCTTTGCAGTGCCCTCTCTCCACTCCATGGTTTCCTGGTTCCTGCCCTCCCGTGGCCAGGAACCACAACCACACCCTCTCTCGTCCCCACACACCTCCTTACTCCAAATGATTCCCCTTTGATTTTGCCTGGGCACAAATAGAAGATCCCATAGACATTGGCTTTGTGCTGCAGATACAAGGATGGGAAACTAACTACTGGCTTTAGCAACATGCAGACTCCTGAGACGTTGAAAACATCTGTTTTGGAGAAGTGATGGGGACAAATGCCTAATGGATACGGGCTCAAGAGAGGATAGGAAGAAAAGTCTGAGATAGCTCTAAAAGAAATATGATGCAAACCACAAACATGAGGCATATATGTAATTTAAACTTTCTAGCAGCCACGTTAAAAAAGTAAAAATGGGCGAAATTAACTGTGATAATGTATTTTATTTACTACAACATAACGAGAATATTATCATTTCAACTGTAATAAATACAAAGAATTTTTCATGAGATGTTTGTTACTCCTTTTGTGCTAAATCTTCGAAATCTGCTCTATATGTTACATGGACAATGTGTTTCACCTCTGATTAGCCACATATTCTGTACTGAGTGGCCGCATGGCTGGTGGCTGGTGGCTACAGTATAGACAACACTTCCGAGGAATTTTGCTGTAAAAGGTAGTAGAAGAAAAAAGATGGTTGCCAGAAGAGGGTGTGGAGTCAAGAGAGTCGTGTTTGTTTTTAAATGGGAGATCCAGCGGCATTTTTATATGTGACAGGAGTCATGTAACAGAGACAGACAATCTGACCATGCAGAAGAGAGAGAACAATTACTGGAAGGATTGCTATCCTGCAGGAGGCAAAAGGGATATCTTTCACCCTGAGGGGTATTGGCCCTAGATAGGGGAAGGGTGGTTTATCATGGTTCAAGTGGGAAGGTACATCATAGGGGTACAGATGTTCCCCGTGGTTACATGTGTTTTCTCAGGGAAACAGGTAGCAAGGTCATCGGCTGAAAATGTAAATGGGGAGCAGGTATTGGAAGTTTAAAGGGGGAGGCTAAGGTATAAAAGACTCACCAAAGAAAGTGGAGGAGTGAATGGAGTAGCACATAGAATAGGGTTGCCAGGTATCATCAAGGACCTATTTGAAGTTGGTGGTCGCAAGTGTCAAGTGAAACCCATCAGCTCAGCTTTGCAGGTTTCTCTACCCCTTTTAGTGGCACAGCTTCTGGTACCAGATGGATTTCCATCTAGTTGGATTTGATTAGGGTTGGTGTTTTTCCAAATGAGCAAGGTAAGTGAAGAGAGGAAGAAGGCAGTTGACTGTACACGCAAGTGAGAGACTGTGATGGGGCTGGGCATCTAAGCTGGTTAAAAGGAGGACTGGACACAATGGGCAGAGGAACGGAGAGAATGGGACAGGATGAATGGATTGTCAGGGTCAAAGTGCTAGAGGAGTAAGCTGGAAAGATGGCTGGTAGTGTTTCCAGAGCAGGGTGTTTGGTTTGAGTTTATGGGGGAGGGTGCAGTTATTAGTTACGGCAGGGATATTGGCTATCACCATGAGAGTGGGCATCTAAGACAGATGAAGTCAGGATCCCTGGGCGGGGGGTTGGGCGGATTTAGATATCAAGGAACCAAGACGCTACTGGAGGTGACAACAGGAATAGTGAGGTTGGAGAGAGTTGGGAGTGAGCCAAGAGCTCCTGTCTTCAAGGAATGAGGAGTCGCCAGAGGCCTAGAAGGGGACTCCATAGGGAGAAGCAGGGGTGGAAGGGTTTGATCACACACATCAGAACCAGAGGTGGCTAGGAAGGGAGGAGGGCCAGCAGTCTGAAAGCGGAAATAAGAGAAAGGCAGGGCCCCTCTCCTGACCTCCTGGCTGCAGAACAAGGCATTTGGGAGAGAGTGGCCATCTCCTGAGAGACTGTGATGGAGCAGGACCCTTGGGGGAGCCAGGAGGTTAAGTGAGTGGCCAGAGACAAAGCTGAGGGTTTAGGGCAGCCCTTGGGCCACTCGCTCTGTACATGGAGTTTTGCTGGAGCTCAGCTATACCCCTCATTCACATACTGCTGCTGTCCATTGCTGTTTTCTCGGAAGAGGTGACTAGTCAGGACAAAGCGCACAGCTTGTGAGCTGAAAATGCATATCTGGCCCTTTACAGAAAATGTCTGCTGACCCCTGAATGGGCAGTGGCTTGTGGGGAACACAAGGCACAGTGGAAAGGTTTCAGGAGGATGGCGAGGGAGAGGGGGCACAGGATTCAAAGAACCACGTGGGAATGGGAACCCGGAATTTTGGGCTTTTGTGGTAACCAAGAAAAATAGGGGAAAGGACGCATGGGGGCAATTTCTGCCCTTTCTACTAGAGATGACTGCCAATTCACTGTCAACAGAGTGTGTGCTGGGCTGTGGCCGAGGGTCAAAGGGGAAGCCCAGATATCAGAACTGGGGCCACACATCTGACCTGCACTCAAGGCCAGGGCAACTTCATTCTTGAGGAACAGGCTTGAGCTCCTGAAATGACTCATGCCCAGGGAACTGGATCTGGAAACACGGGAGGCTGCAGCTGGGGGCTTAGCTTTGCAGAAACGCAAATCCAGGCAGGGCCCAGCAAGGATGGGGTTGTTCTAGATGAAGGATTTCCAAACTGTGCTCCATGGAACTGCTTAGGGACTTCTTGGGCAGCGAGGCCAGAGATAAGTGGCGGGAACAGAATGGATTTCGTGACTCTCTGAGTAAGGCTTTGCTTGAACAATGAGTTTTGTAGCTAAAAGAAGTTTGACAACTCTGGCCAGACCACATCTAAAGTCTTTCCCAGCCCTGTGATTCTTTCAGCTCAGCTTGGCAGTTTGATGGTGTCCTATGTTAGCTGGTGATGCCTTGAACCCCAGGCAGAGTTGCCAGGATGGGGGAAACAGGCTTCTTTCTCTGCAGAGAAATGTTCTTTCCACTGAAGTCTAGATCGCTGAAATCTTAGAAAATGGAGACCAGTTTGTAAGTTTGTCAAACAACATTCCAAATCCAAACCAGATTTGGTTCCTAGTATTTCCTGGAAGAAAGCAGTATGCTTATTAGGGTACAAGATGTTCACATAATATTATTTATTGAAGGGAACAGAGGTTAGACAACTTTCTTCTCTTTTCTCTGCCCCAACTTGATGCAGACACTTTATTAAGTGTCTGATTTTAATTTTGAAAAGGTAGAAAATTCAGGAATGGGTCTAGGAGGTGTTCTTGGCTTGTAGGGGCTGGTGTGTTTCTCCTTGATTAGATACTGTAAAGCTGAAACCACTGCTTTGTGCCTATCTGTCCCTAAGGGCTGGGTTCAGATATGGATGCTTGGCAGGGGGATTCTTCAGGAGTTGTGTCTGGCAGTTCCTTAGCTGGACTTGGAGCTTTTAAAAAGAGGACAACAAAGCTCTAGAGGGCCCAGCAGTTCAGAAAGGCAGGGCCACCACACTGGGAGACAGATGGTAGCAAAAGCCCTTGCAGCTGGAGTAGAATGTCTCAGGCAGGGGGATCTAGTGAGGATCCCTAGGTCCCTGGCTTGAGGTGGGGAGAGGTAGCTCACAGAGGCCTCTGAAGTCCTCCCCACTTTCATTCAGCAGTCTCATCTCCCCACTGTACCAAGGAGACCCTTCCACTTTAGGAAGGAAATGTGACAGGTCTGTGGGGGTTAGGCAATGCCTCTTGTCACAGGCCCTTGCGTGGCAATACAGACGTGAGAGAGCAGCTCTTGGCCCGGCACTCAGGCAGCAGGCGGGCAACCCCGGCTCTCCCAGGGCAAGGCAGATTCCCCTCTGACTGTAGGAGAGCCCAAGAAACCTTCCCCTAAGTGGCTACAGAGGAGGGGCCCGGGAGAATAGATATTTCCCAGGAGACATAAGGGAAGTAGACAGATACCCATTTAATATGATAAAAAAAAGGGGGGGGCAGGAAAAGGAGGCATGGCGGTAGAGAGCATGATGCCACACCGTGTGTGTGCGTGTGCGTGTGATTTTTCAAGTTAGAAGGATGGGCCAAGATTGAGACTAGACAGAGAGCCGCTAGGACCAATGCCCTTGGAGAAGAGAAGCTGGGTGTCAAACATGTCCGTGTGTGCTAGTAATGGGGGAAAAGCCCAACGGGTCATATGAGCCCACAAGCTAAGCAACCACTAGCATCAAAACCTCTGTGGCTTAAACAGCCAAACCAGAGGCATTTTTTGGAAGAGGGCCAGTCTGGATGCTTTCCTCTTCATCAGCTTCACGGCCTAGACCCCAGGAAGATGTGACTGAAATTTGGGCTGACCCCAGGAAGCCTGCCCTCTGCGGTTACTGGGAGGAGCAGCAGGGTGAGGGATAAAGCAAAGTCCAAACAAGCAAAAGACACAGGCCGCATGGCAAGGCATCTGCTCCCTCCCTCCCTCCCGAGCTCTGGTTTAAGCTCTGCCCTGTGCTCCTGGTTTCGACTTCCCAGGCTGCCGGTGAGGCCATGGAGGGGGCAGAGCATGGTACACAGTCAACTCTAACTCATTCCATAATCCTGAGAAGAAGATGTAGCTTCTCTGCGGAAACAAAATTAGTCCCCGAAGGCACCCTTATCTCTCTATCAGTCTCATTCCTGGGGCTCTTTTCTAGGCATATGTGAAAGGTTCCCCAGAGCCCGAGGCCCTGAGAAAGACACTGAATTTGAAAGGATTTAGGGGCATGTGGAACAAGGTACCTTAAATGCCTTTGCTATGGTTTACCGGAGTTAATTCAAGGCATTTGTTCAGTTATTCTTTGTTTATCCTGGTGTGAACAGAAGCAGCAAGTTCTCTTATAACTGCATCCTCACTCTGAGTCCTCTGGAGCCAGATCTATACCTCGCAAATACTCCAATAACTTTAGTGCTTCTCATGTCACCCAAATATCCTTGGTGTTTATGTGGCCAAAGTGTGTCTTTCATTGGCTGTGCAAAAAAAGACAACAAAGAAAAACCCCTAAAACAGTTCCAAACAACCCTAATAAGTCATCCAGATGGCCAGAGGCAAGGAAATAACTTCTCAATGGTCTTGATTTGCTCTTGTTATTTCCTGCAGGAAAGACCAGACACTCCCATGAGATGATGAGCAGTGAGTGCTCTGGAGGAGTCCACAAGGACCCGTGTCTTCACTGGGATGGCACAAATGGTGCCAATCAAAAATAGGTTCCTGGGATATGGGCCCAGTGACATATTGACCTTGACACTGAAGGCTATCAGAACTCCACGGGAGTAAAAATGCAAGGTGGCCACCATGTGACCACTCTCCAGGCTCAGAGAAATGACAGATCAGCTCCAAGAAGCCCAAGTAGAATCTGCTGTAGGGTGCCCTCCCTTCACAAAAGAGAGGAGCAGTTAAAACTTCATCAACTGTGTCTTAATGAACTACATTTCACATAGCACATGTATAGGATCTTTTTGTAAAGTTGCTAACTCCCAGATAAGGAGACCATCACTTCTGAATTTTATTTATGATTCTTTACATTGCTTTTTTTTTTTTTTTAAAGCATATATTGACCTTGATTTATCTCATGCTACAGCAGAACGGCGTGTTTGGGGAAGGTGTATTTGGTTCTACTTAGGCCACCCACGACTTTGGCCCTTCAAAGTTCTCTGTTGTCTCCTCACCCACTTATCTCAAGCAGCCTGTTTCCTGGGGCCCCCGATGAGACCCACTGTAGAGGTGAGAGTGGGCATCCATAGCACCTATGTGCCAGCTTCGTCCCCACCCCCATGCCCATGGGCTGCTTGCCAGGCCAACTGGACGAACTCTGCTCAGGAACAGAGCAGGGGAACCGGTTCAGAGAGCTGTCAGGCCAGATGTGGTTGGAGATGGAATAAAAGACCTCAAGGAGAGGAATCTCCTCAGCTGCATAGAGGATGCTGAGTTCCATTAAAAGCCCTCTGGTTCCACTCTGTGTTGTGTGTGTGTGTGTGTGTGTGTGTGTTTGTGAATGCACGCATGTGAGCATGTGTATGAGGGAGACGTTCTTAAGTAAGAGCTCTTTTCCCTTTGGAGAAAGTCTGAATTCAAAGTGACTTTTAATGGATCCTCTCATCTTGCCTGGTGCCCAGTGCCTCTATGACCAAATCAAAAAGAGATACAAATAACAGAAGAAAACAGAGGCACATGTTGGTGGATAGTAAGGGGTGAGGGGAGGGAAGAGAGAAAGGTAGTGATACTTACCCTACAACCACAATTATAAAATCTAGTAAATTCCAACCATTGCGGAGGTAAGCGTTGGGGTGAAAGAGAAGTCCATAGGCTATTACTTTTAAAAATGCTTCCACAGTAAAAATTATGAGAAAGAGATATTCCACTCGTTCCTAGGAAACAAAAATAGAAGGGAGAGAAAAATAAAGTCAATGAGATCAGGGATCTGGAAAGTTCTGAACCAGCAGATCTCACAAGCAGGTGGAGGAGAGTGCTGCCCACTCTGTGGTAGGATCTAGGAGGACCTGGGTAGGACCTCCTAGCCAGATTACCAATTCCCCAGTCTGTTACAACCTTAGACCTCCAATTCATTGGGCACTAAGCGTTTTTTTAGTCTTCAAATGTCCCATTAAAATGCAAATATTAGGGTGGTAGAAAAATTACACATTTTGGAAAAACGTCTTATTTAGTTAATTAGTGAATGTTTCATTGTACCTTCTCAGAAGAGAACTCATGATGTCTTGAGCTAGAGGGAAATGATGCCAAGACAGAGGAGAACAGTGCTCAGAAAGGAGGGGACAGAACCACAGGAAAAGTGTACCGCCACCTTGAGGTAACAAACCCTGAAGATAAAGAACCCATCTCGGGGGAGTGTACTAAGCACGTTCTCCAAACTGATAGACGAGGAACATAGCTGCAAAGAAGTTGAGACATTGAAAAGCTCCTAACAACAGCTGAAACATAGGCAATCTGCTCATATACCCTGCCCCTGAACTAGAAGTCTCTCTCTTTCTTGAGAAAATAAAAATCTTTGTCCAAAGACAGACCCCCTCAGCTGAGAATCAGCATTTCCAGGATGGAGGCAGGCACTGGGGTGGGGCAGTGAAGAGAAAAGGCTCATCTCTTTTCTCAAAAGGTGGGAGGTAGTGTTTTTCCTCCCTCTGCCACCTTGAAGAAGGCTTTGCATTTAAGGATGACGCTCCTATCCCTGGGAGCCCACACTTAACAGGACAAACTTGTAGGCTCAATTAGAGCGAGCCGACTCTGTGTGCTGATTCACTGGCTTCCCTCACCACTAATTGCTTTCTCCCACAACCTTGTTCCCAGTGCAGAGCCTTAATGGCCCCCACCAGGCGAAGGCTGCCTGGATGCCTTCATGCTCCACTGCTCGCCTCTGCAGGAGCCTCAGCCCATCTCTCACTGGAGCCACAAAACACTGGTCCACATGGCATTCGGCCACAGATCCTTCAAGCAGGACAGGCCCAGTCACAGCCCCCAGGAAGCAGTAGGCTCAGAACTCCCGGACCTATCTTCCCATCCTGTGTTGGGTCAGATGGAGCTCACCTGGGAAGGCATCACCTGGGAAGGCATACTCGCTCTTGGGTCAGATGGAGCTCACCTGGGAAGGCATCACCTGGGAAGGCATACCCGCTCTTGTCTCGCCTGCTGGGAAGGTGCTCCAAGACCAGGGACATTGGACTTTGACGGGTAGCTCTGTGGGGGGAGGCTAGCCCACTCATCTACCTGTGCTCCCATCCATTCTTTCGGATTTGCTAGACTTGGCATGAGTGCTGGCCTCACTGTGCCCAGCTCAGGGTGAAGCAGTCTGAGGAGGCAAAGTTTAAAAATACAGAATTCTGGGCCCTACCCAGACCTACTGAGGCGGATTTCCTGGCTCTGGAGCCTGGGAATGTGCATTGCAGACGATTCCAGGTGTTTCTGAGGCACCCTGAAGTTTAAGAACCACTAGCCCATGTGCCGGTGAAGGCCCTGATCAGGCAGTAGCTGTGGGAAGGGAATGGAGAAGCCGGCCTTAATCCGCACCTCAGAGGCAGGATTGTCTTTTACTCACTACCTATTACAGAGGTGGGGTGGGGGAGCATGACCCAGGAACAAATAACAGTATGTGGGAGCCTCTGGTCTTTTAAAATTAGGTGATGTTGGGTTAAAGTGGGTTGATTCGGTTGATGATGGGTTAAACCCCATCAGGACGGAGTTGAAAGGGAAAGCATGTGCAACCTGAGGGAGCTTGTGGAAGTTGTGTGTGTGTGGAGAGCTTCAGGTAATGCAGGCATCTGATCAGCTGGAGTGAAGGTTATGGGGCTGGAGAGGTGGGTAGGCGCAAAATGACCAGGGGCTTTGGAGCTGCCCCTGGGTGCTTGGATTCTATCCTGAGGAGATAGTGAATGTTGGAGTCAGACGTGTGCTATAATCTGGCACCAGTCTAGAGAGTGAGGGTGGCAATGGGGGTGGAGGGAGTTGGGGGGTGACCCATGCAGAGACCATGAAGGCTTGAGCCAAGATAGACAACGGGATTGGCGAGAACTAGGTGGGTTTTAGAGATAGAAAGAAGGTAATTTGCTTTCTGGCTGCATGTAGGGGTTGGGGGAAGACACAGCAGAAGTGCTCCCCCCGCCCCCGAGTTTTCTAACTTGGGCGACTCTGGATGGCGATGCCTCTCACTGCAGTGGGGGACTTGAGGGGAGAGCCATCAGTTCTGGACTTGCTGAGTTAAAGGATTTGTGGGACATTTGTGGGGTTACTGGTGATCAGACATAGGAGGTCAGGGGGAGTTCAGCTTGCAGGGAGGGCTGAATGAGGTTGCCCAGGGAGAGCGTGCCAACTAAAGAGAGGAGAGATGAGGCTGGAATCCCTCTCAGTGAGGACCAGTCTCATCCCTTGGAAAGCACTTTCACATTATGGGAACATACTGCCTTGGCAGAAGTTATCCTGCTTAAACCCATTGAGTTGGAGAGATAGAAAGAATCTTAGAGGGTATTTAATTAACCTCCTTACTTGAAAATCCAGAATGCTGGTAAGATACCAAGGCCAGGGAGGTATGTGCAGAAGATGGGAAAGCAGATTCCCTGACCCTTGGTCAAAAGGTCCATTCATCTCATCTCGCTTTCCTGGGTGCCAGGGGAAGGTTTCTCCCTGGTCCCCGCTTATCCCCCGAGACACAACTGGGTCAGTCCTCATACTAAGTTGTTTAAGGATCTGAGATAGAATTGGAAAGGGTCCAGGTGGCCAGTAAGAAGTGGTCGGGACAAAGAATCCTGAGAAGGGGTAGGTGCCTGTTGCCTCTGAGCACGTGCGCATGCTGATGGCTCTATTGTATTCATTCTGACTTTAGGGATTGAGTGCCCTTGAAGTTAATCCCACCCTCCCCGCCCAAACCCAAGAAAGAAACAAACAATGTAAACAAATGAAACAGCTTGGTTGATCCTTTTAAAACCTATGTTGTGTTGCCACAGAAACACCTAAGGGCAAAAAAACGGCAAAAATGAATGGAGTGGAGAAATGCAAAAGTCTGTCCAAGAACTTTCTCTTGCTGTGCTGATGTCCTGGTGCCTCTGGTCCTGTGAATACACATTTATTCATAGCCCTCCTCCTGCCTGAGTTCTGAGGCCAGAGCTCCGTGCTCCCCCGAATCCTGAGGGACCGTAGAGCTCTCTGAGAATGCACAACACTCAGCCTGTGAACTGCCCCTTTTGATCTGTGATTTTGGGAACTCAGGAACTTTGGAAGCCAACCTGGGAAGTTTCTGTTCCTACTGTTCTGTGTTGACCCTGCAAAGGGTCAAGGAGGCATGCAAACCTGCCGATGAGAGGACGTCAAGGCTGGAATGGGAATAAGCCGGAATGGAGTCCCAGGACTCCTGGAGGACCCCCTTCCCAAATCAAGGGTGAAGCCCTACCTGCCTGGGGCAGGTGTGATGACTTCAGCCTTTCAGACACTCCTGTCTTCCTTCCTTCCTATCCAGGGCTCTTTCCCCTTACTGCTGCCTTTCCATTTTCATCTTCTTCTCCCTTCCTTTCCTCTCTCCCTGCTCATTTCTCAGCACTACTGCAGGCAGCTGGTGCCCATGGCAACACCCATGTCTCAAATATTTAGAAAAATTCAGTGGAGAGAGCCTTAGATTCCAGGAACCACGATGTCTTCTAAACACTTATGGAACTAATAGACACTGATGAGTACAGTGTTAATTTTAGTTTTCCCTTTATCTTTTCATGTACATGTATCCTACCTTTCATTATATAGGACAGAGACTCAATTATCTTTTGATGGTAATAATCTTGATTCTGGTACCACTGGCTGTATGTCTTTGGGCAAATCACTTTACTTCTCTGGGTCTGTCTCCTCGTCTGTAAAAGAACTAGCTAAGCATTAAAAAAAAAAAAAATGCAGTGCTGCAGAGAGCCCTGGACTTCCACAGTGCTGCTCTGGGAGCAGTTACAGGTTAGGGGGGGCTTTGCTCACTGACCGCCCCCTGCCAACTTGAACCAGAGCAGCACCATCTGTACCCACATGCTAAGTTGTCCAAGGATCCTAACACAGTTCAAAAGAGTCCAGGGAACCGATATGATGGGGTGAGGACAGAGACTATACAAGAAAAAGAAGTAGCCATCTCTGACTAATCTGGAAGACTTTTATTGGCTTTATAATGCTGGTTTCTGCATTAAGATTTTATTTGAGAAGAAGAATCACTGCTTTGTTTGTTTATTTCTTTGTTTTTCTGGGAACTTGAATACCAATTCCAAAGTGGTAGAGGACTTCCAAAGTCTCTTCAAAATTCTATGGCAAGTGAGGATGCCAATCCCTTGTATGTGTGCGGTTCTGCCTAAGGCACAGTCAGATTCCAAGACATGGAAAGGAACAAAGGGTTCCTCTCCTCATTGTTCTGAGGATCACTATAAATACAAATAGGTTTTTATAATAAAAAGGTCCTTCAGCAAGGAGATCATTAATATTTGTGCTTTAGGAGAACACAGACTCCTTATGAGCAGAAGCCATGCCAGGGTAGAGCTCTTCAGACAAGGACAACAATGGAGAGCCTGCCATGTCTATACACGTGTGCATGTTTCTGCGCACACACACACACACACACACACACACACACATGCATGGCACAGCTGGGTGATGCCCACCATCTGTGTTGAACACTGCACAGCTCACACCTGCTATATAACAGACCAAGGTGTGAGAATTCATACTAAGAGAGCCTGTGTGTATTCACTTACATTTATGCAAGTGTATTTATTGGAGCTGCCAAGATTTCTACACCAAACAGAATTGATGAGAAGCCCAGTCATACAATTCCATCTCAGTACAAGGTGCAAAGACAAGAAACACAATAATAATGTGTCAAACAGCACCCTGTATTCCACATTGTTTCATAATTGAAGTATCATTCAACCTGACCTCTAAAACAGCCTCCTGACTATTTCTAATGAAGGGAGATGAAGAAACTGGAATACCTCAGTTCCTACTCTCCAATTTTTCTCTCGGTCCTTCACTCCTTCATGCAGTAGGTCACACACATTTCCTGAGGGTCTACTCTGCCCCACACCACTTGCTGCATTGCAAGTGTCTCTTAGGACACTGAGGGACTTGGTAGAATATTAGAAGCTGGAAGGACCTCCTACAAAGACACACATCCCAAGTAAGAGGACTTGTCCAAGGCCACACATCCATCCCATAGATGAGTACTTGTGTTTCCTCATGGCTGGTCCTGTGCTGTTCCTGCCATAGCACAGGGGTCTCTATCTGCGGGCTGATTGAGATTTTGGATTGCTGCGCCCACCAGGGGCCTCTGGGCAGTAAAGGGCCACCTACGTGGTGTAGCTGGAAGGAAGGGCAGCAGGGATCTCCAAATCTTCCTCTCTCCTGGGGTCTTTAATGGAGCCTGGAACTCAGCCATTAAGAAGACTTTCTCCTATCAGTGGATGAGGGATAATCACACAACAGAATATTAGTCAGCCATAAAAAGGAATGAAGGTCTAACAGGCTACAACACGGATGAGCCCTGAAAACATGATGCTAAGTGAAAGAAGGCAGTCATGAAAGGACAAACATTGTAAGATTCCACTTAAATGAAAAGTCGAGGATGGGCAAATTCACAGAGACCGAAAGTAGAGGAGAGGCTACAAGGTGCTGGAGGGAGGGAGGAACTGTTTCAGCGCATGACAAACTTTGGAAGTAGACAGTGGTGACGGCCGTACAACATCTGGAGTATAATTAGTGACTCTGAGGTGTGCACTTAAAAATGGTTAGGATGGCAAATTTTATGTTATATATGAGTTTACCACAGTGAAAAAAAAAGAGAAATATTCCTTTGGATCTTAAAGGTTTTCCTTAGGGGTCTCCAACCAAAGTACACGATGTCATGTTTAAACCTGTATCAGCCTTCACCTTCATAGGGAATAACTCATCAGAAAGTTGACAGCGTAATCTTCTGTGAAACCCTGGACAGATGCCTGGGCAGACGCCCGGGGCACCTGGATTGGGAAGAAGGGGGCTGGAAAGGGATGTGGGCTGCCCCTGAGGATGAATGCTTCCGTTGCAGAACTTTTTGAGGACAGGCCCTTCCTTCCCAAGGGCCTCATTTAGAAGGTGTCTGGTGGCTCAAATGGTCTGGCCTTGAGACTCAGGACTTCTAGCAAAGAAAGAGGGGGCAGGACAGAGTGCCTGGGTGGCTCAGTCGTTAAGCGTCTGCCTCCGGCTCAGGTCATGATCCCAGGGTCCTGGGATTGAGTCCCGCATCAGGCTCCTTGCTCCGTGGGAAGCCTGCTTCTCCCTCTCCCTCTCCCCCTGTTCCCTCTCTTGTTGAGTCTCTCTCTGTCAAATAAATAAATAAAATATTAAAAAAAAAAGAAAAAGGGAACAGCACAAACCATTTAATAGCCTACAAGTAAAGCAGCTTTGAAAAAAAACATTTCACCTATTTAGTGAGGGCAAGTAGCAATTGAGCTGAGTTGAGTGAGTTGAGAAGTATGCCAGTGTCATGGGTTTTACAGTAGCTCAGTTTAAAAAAACAAAAACTCTCCTCCAACTGGACTGTTTCTCTGTGCTTACACATGATGCTAAGTTGAAGTGACTTATCCACTTACTAATTCCTCAAGTTCACATCTTCATCTCGGGAGGCCGGCCCTGCCTCGGCTGCCCCAGCCCAGTGGCACCTGACTCAGATCCAAAGAGTGCCAAGCAGGCCACCTTGGATGTTGGGGTATGGACCTGTCTGCTCCTCCTGGACCCTTCACTACCCCTGACTCCAAGACAGCATCTCTGTCCATCCCTGGGTCCCTCCCTAGTCTGGGTTCCTCTGTGTAAACCCCACAGGGCAGAGACCAGCCTGCTTCAGTTCTTTATCTGGTGTCCAGCATGTGGTTGGTACAGAGGGAACAGTCAACCTTTGTCATGTGCTGCCTGCATCCCCCTCCTGGAGTGCCCAAACGGCCCGCAGGCCAGCCTCCTGCCCACAGCAGGCGATCCCTCCAGGTGACCTCTACCTCAGGCAGTCATTTCCTTCTAAGGTGGCCCGTCCTTCACCGGGCAGCTCTGGCTGTCAGAATATGGCCAGCCCCTTCCTCTCTAAGTTCACTCCGACTCAGGGATATTACCTTTTCTTTGGGTGTAATGGAGTGGAGAGGGTGACAGATATTACCAATCAGGGCTGAATTACTCCTGGGGACAATGGGGCATTTGCTTAGTGACCTGTGGGCTGGAATGTAATTTCCCAAATGGAGGGAGTGTGCAGCAGTGGTCTCAAAACTCTCGTAAATGCCCCCCTTCGTTTGAGGAGTCACACCAATCCCTGGCCCAAGGAAACAAACCCTGTCTACGCTGCCTGTCCCCACTGCCCATCTCCATCTAGGCCTCCACCAATGGCCGGGTATTAAGTGGCTCCCTAACCCCTCCCATTGACATCTAAGCTGTTTTACTGCATAAAAATCTCCAACAGCTCCCCTCAGCTTTAAAGTAGAATCTAGCCTCCTTAGCCTGGCTCCCAGGTCTGTCACAGTCCCACCCCACCTGTCCCTCAGGCCTCATTCTCAGCCACCACCCTGAGCTCCAGCCACACCAAACGGCTCACGCAAACCAGACAGGCTGTTCTGTGCAGCTCTCTTCGTGTCCTGACAAGCCCTGCCCCTCTCTCTACCTGGCGGACTCCCTCTCAGAGCCAAGCCAGCTCCAATGTCATCATCTTGTGTGGACTTCTCAACCCTCTCCTGCCTCCTCTGCCCCCAGTGGGCTGGAATTAATCAGTCCCTCCCCCCAGCTACAGCACCCTTTCTTCAGATGATAGCATTCATCACAACAGGTGTGTTTTCTGTGTGTTTCTCCTCTCCAGGGGCAGAGGGCCTGCAGGGCAGAAGCAAGTGTCTTTGTCACCTTTGGTGAAGAAGTGTCTTTCAATGAAAGGCAAAGTGACAGAGGAGAAAGGGCTTTGGAGTCAGATACACCAGGGATCAAATTATTTCTCTATGACAAGCTACATAATCTTCTGAAACTTTGGTTTCTTACCAGTAAAGTGGGAAGAGTGGTAATAATGAGAGCTAGAAAGCAGTCATCACTGAAATGGTAGCTGCTGTCATTGCTACCACCCCAGCACCTGCACACAGTAGGTGTCCTGCACACGTTCATGGAGTGAATGTCCCTGCTCCAGGGGACTTAGCATGCCCTCTGCAGAGGTCCTGGCTCTGCTTGCTCCCATGACAGCCTGCTGGGCAGCTGGAGTATTCAGCGGCACCAGCCCTGCTGCCTCTCCCTGTCTCTTCTCCTGCCCTGGCCTCAAAACGGGTAGCACAACTCACTTCTGTGCCTCTTTGGATCCTCTTGACTTCAACAAAAACTAGAGACAGTCCTCATACCTCCTTTCTATTATCAAAGCAACTTAAAAACAAAACCAAACAAAATGTTCTCTGTGTCCTGTTTGCTGGGCTCCACGTGTTCCAAATGTCCTTGCCCCATCTCCCTCCTTAGCTCTTAGATCTACAATAATGGGTTCCATTCTGCTAAAGAAGCTCCCAGCCCCAGAGCTGTGAGCATTTCCCTTGTGTCTCTGGGAACTTGACAACACTCTGCCTCTTGAAGTGACTTATTTCAGTTATGGCAGACAAGGGTGAAGGATGACAGTCAGTACTCTTCAGGAGTAGAGGGACCCATGGACGTAGGAGGTTTGCTAACCACAGTTATCACACAGTAATCAGCACACTAACAGTTATCACCACAGTGATAACTCACTAGGTAGCACTGTACAGTTTAGAAGGCACTTTCTCATACATTTTTATGTTGAGTCTCATGACCTCTTTGTGAAACAGGAAGGGTGAGTACTTTCTTTCCTTTTTTATTCCTCTTACTCCCACTTTCCTTTCCTCCTCACATCACCATCACTACTATCACCACCCTCATCATCATCACCACTGCCATCACCATCACCACCTGCACCAGGATCACCTCACCACCATCACCATCACCACCTGCACCGTCAGCACCACCACCACTATTATCATCATCACTGCCATCACCACCTGTACCGTGATCACCATCACCACCTGCACCATGATCACCATCACCACCTGTACCATCAGTACCACCATGATCACCACCTCCACCATATCATCACCACCACTGCCATCACCATCACTACCTGCACCATGATCACCTCACCACCATCACCATCACCATCTGCACCATGATCACCATCACCACCTGCACCGTCAGCACCACCACCACTATTATCATCATCACTGCCATCACCACCTCCACCATCATCACCACCTGCACCATTAGCACCACCACCACTATTATCATCATCACTGCCATCACCACCTCTACCGTGAGCACAATCACCACCTCCACCATCATCATCACCACCACTGCCATCACCATCACCACCTGCACCATCAGCACCACCATGATCACCACCTCCACCATGATCACCACCACCACTGCCATCACCATCACCACCTGCTCCATGATCACCTCACCACCATCACCATCACCACCTGCACCGTCAGCACCACCCACCACTATTATCATCACCACTGCCATCACCACCTCTACCATGAGCACCATCACCACCACCACCACCATTTCCTCCTCCTCCACCACAGCTGCTGTTAACACCTGAGTCTGAGTCTGGATGTTTTAGTTATAACATTAATAGTAACTCTGTGTGATGGATTAAAAATATTATCTCCATTATATACACGAGGAAACTTATCAAAGAGATTTAGTAATTTTCCATAAAGTCCTGCAGTTAGTAGGCAATAGAGCCAGGACTCTAATGTTTTCCCCTTTGTTTATGGTTATAATGGTAGATGGACCCCACCAACTCAGCCCTCAACACCCCAGGGCCCATTTACCTGGCACAAAGGATGTGCCTGGGGCTTTGTTGGGGCTATGCTGGATGATTTTTGTCGAAACCGAGCAACATGAAGCAAGCGCTTGAGATGCACAGCCTGCTTGGCTCAGGGCACTCTGTATTCCCACTGACAGTGTAAAGACATGTGGCTGTAGATGCTGGCTAGAGTATGGACCCCTGCACTCTCTTCCTACTCCTAATCAAACCTAGTCACTACTTGTGAGGAGTACTGTGGCCGTAAACCAACCACTAGTCTAACCCAACGGAGGCCAGTCTATTTTCCTCCATCCCTTGGCTATGGAAGGGGCATGTGACCCATCCCTGGCCAATGTGACATGAAGGGAAATTATCTGGGATGCCCCTAGAAGATTCCTCATTAATTAAAAGGGAGAGAGAGACATATATTCAAAAGAGCACTATAATCTCTTTTTTAGCTGGACATGCTCATGTCTGTATGTGAAGCCTGGAACCATGGCAACCATCTGGGGATGACGAGGACCACTGGTGGAGGACAAGAGCGACATGCTGATGGTGGCAAAGAGGAAAGGTGGAAAGAATTGGAGTCCTGGGTAAAGTCACTGAACCAGTGAATTAACTTAACCAACTTTGGTCCCATCCTAATTTGTGGCTTATTTTTTTTTTTTTAAAGATTTTATTTATTTATTTGAGAGAGAGAATGAGAGACAGAGAGCACGAGAGGGGGGAGGGTCAGAGGGAGAAGCAGACTCCCCGCTGAGCAGGGAGCCCGATGCGGGGCTTGATCCTGGGACTCCAGGATCATGACCTGAGCCGAAGGCAGTCGCTCAACCAACTGAGCCACCCAGGCGCCCTGTGGCTTATTTTATGTGAGATAAGATTTCCTTATTGTAGAAACCATTTCAAGTTGAGTTTTCTAGTACTTGCATCTGAAAGCACCCTTACTGCTAGGCTCGATTTGCTATCTCTACACGTCAATCCTCGTTCAGCCTCTTTACCCTCCTGCCTTTTTGTGCTTCCACTCCTTATCAGCTGTTTGGGCACATTAGAGCTAAGCTTAGCCTCACCCAGCCGGGAAAGGCGAGAGCTTGCAAACGCTGTAAGACAAACGCTCCTCTGTCTCCAGGTTAGCTCTCAGCCTGTGCGTGAGATGCTTATTTGAGATTATGCTCTCAGACTAGATCTAGCGAGCTCAGCCCAAATTCCCATCAGAGGGTAGCCCACGTAGTTCTGGCTTAGCCTTGTTTCAGCACACGGCTGTCGAGACAAAAGATACGGCCGTGTGAGGCAGTAACATTACAGTCCTGAGAGAGATTGGGCGGAGAGTCACAGAGGATTCCCTTCAACATCCCAGCACCAGAAGCCTGGAGATGGAGGGTATGGATGCAGACCTGGCATTTCTCTCCCTAGCGTGGGTTTTTTTTTTTTTTTCACCCTCACAGGATGAAGAAATTTCTGAGCAAGGAACTTTCCAGAACCTCACTTTTATAATGCCACATCCCTCCTCAGGAACTTAAAGGGATTCCTTACTCCTAGTTGATTACGCCCCAGCTTTCCTGCTTGAATTTTTCCCTTCCCACATATGTACCTTGTCTTCTCCCAACACCCACTGGAGTTAAGATGCTACTTTCCTGCATGCCTAGTTCCATTCCAGCCTCTGTGGCTCCTAGCCTGGCATGTTCTTACTTCCTCTGGGGCCAACTAGATTCCTCCTCCCATTAGAGGGTTGCTTTGACTTCTCTAGAGCTTTCAGTTTCCTTTTTCTGTGGGCCCTACAGCCTTAGGGGCAGTCATTTGGAATTTTTACATCTGGCTTTATGGCATGTTTTAAACATCGAAGTCGATTTTGCAGTCTTGGCCTCTTTCACATGCCTGCGCTTTTTGCTTCACAATGTGCTTTTACATCTTTCTCTTATCTGCTCCCCAGACAGCCCTGTGGGTCTGCAGGCCATCTGTCACCCAGCCCTTGGTGTGCCACTGCAGGGGGTAGAAAGGAGGGGCTGTTCCCCAGCAGCAGCCTTACCTTCTGCCCCCATAAAGACACGCAGCATCGTCACTATGGATGAAGAACACGTACTGAGGGGCCTACCCTGAAGGGCACGGAGACTAAGGACTGAGGTTGCAAAGGGTATCAGACTTCGCTCTGTCCTCCAGGGGCTCATAGGCCAGGAGGCAGGAAGATGTGCCTGATAGGGAGGAATTCTAGCACAGTGTCACATTTGCTACCTGCCAAATGACTCCTGTAGATAAGAAAGCAGATTAAGAACTTGGAGAAAAGGAGGATTTCCAAGGGCTGGAGGCTAGCATAGATGGTGTGAGCTGGGCCTGAGGGGTGAGGCTGGGTGCAGTGAGGTGATTAACACATGGGAAGTGTAAGTTCCCACAGAGACACAAGGAGAAGGCCATTTTTGCCAGAGAGTTTGCACTGTGGGAGACAAAGCTGGAGAGACAGGTAGGATCTAAATTAAATCGACAGGATAGTGTTTATACTTCATACGAGGGAGTTGTCTCTGGGATTTAAGGTCTGTGAGATTTAAGATCTGTGGTGACTTGGACTGAGGATGGTCTGTGATCGAGGGGTGATGTGCACCAAGATATGTTTTATGAAGACAAATATGGAAAGCAGTCCTGAGACAGATTAGCCTGAAGTCGGGGGACCCTGCAGTAGTCCAGGAATGAGGTGACGACAACTTGAACCAGAGAAGGCTGGAGCAGAGGGACTGGAAAGGCAGTGACAGGTTCAGAAAACACTAGGATGGGAGGTGGACCGCAAGGGGACCTTCAAGCATGACGTCAAACTTCACATTCGGAATGGTGGGAAGAACGAGTGTCATGGGCCGAGTCCAGAGCCGAAGCTGACCAGAGCCCACAGAATGGCCTGAGCATGGCCCACAAGCTCTCTGGGCTGTGGTGTCTTTATCCACTGAATGCGAAGTTTGGCCCGAGAATCTCCACTCCCCTTCCTGCCTCTGGCTTGAAGGTCACCTAGCATAATGGGAATTCCATGGCACCAGCAAATCTGAGTTCTTAAATTTTTAGATCTCCCACAACCATTGCACCTTAGCCAAACTGTTTAAAGGTCACATGCTTCCACTTCCTTAGCTATAAAATGGAGATAGTATCTTCCTGTTGAGACTTTTTAAGGACTGAGGGGAAAATGTACACTAACATGTTAAACAGGAAATACTTAAGAAATGTCCCCCTCCCTATGCCCCCCCCCCAGTGGTTCTAGAATCCCATGGTATCTGAGATGTCCCACAGACACGATGAGGAAAAGCAACAACATCCAAGTGCAAATGTGTGCAGAGCCCTGGAGACAATGATGGGTCAGAGCTGAAGGTGTGGGTTCGAGAAACCATCTGTGTAGATGAAGCTATGATAGTTATATGCAACCCATGGTCAAAGAACAGGGTGAAGTTGATGGGAACAGAGGTGAGAGGTTCGGGAAGGGGATGCTGGCAAGGGGGCGGCCCAGAGAGGCATTTATCAAGACCAGCATCATTTTTGCCGTGTCCATATATGTTTAGTACTGTTTACTTAATACTTCTGCTTTCAATCGACTTGCTTTTCTTATATAGACATTTAGGAAGGAGATTTTTTTTTTTTCACTAGAAGTATCCCTGCCACCATAGAAGGTGACAGTAAAAAGAACTATTGAAAGTGTTCATCCATGTACTACCTAAAATCATCTCACATGCTAGCCAGGACACATGCCACACTTGGGGAAACACTGTGCTCGAGAACTGTCCCTTGGAAGGATCAGACTGACTCCACGTGGCTTCAGAAGATAGGACTCATCAGCAGACATGATAGGGAGGCCGATTTTGTCTCCTAGGAGAACTCTTTAGAGCTGGTATTCTCCAGTACTGGGAAGGACTGTCTCGGGGCAGGTCACCTGTGGGTGTGCATTTAGGGACAAAGCCTCAGGTAGAGCTTACTCATCTCTTCCAAGGTCCCTCTGATGACTAAGGGTACTTAATACTGTGAGGTGCCCTCATATCCCTCAGCAAGAAGGAAGCAAAGGAAGTGAGTGAATGAATGGATGCACAGGCGGATGGATGGACACATGGAGGCAGAGAAGGGCTATTTTCCACGGAGACATGGGTCCAAGGGCAGCACAGTGCTTCTGCTGTTTTGGCTAGCCCTCTCTCCCTGCCATGGACCTGGGCTTGCCCAGGCCTGAGGCTGCTCTGGGTCTTGTGGCGCCGCAAGAACATCACCCCAAGGAGGCCAGCTCTGGCTGTGTGTCCACTGGATCTTCTGTCTCAGCTTCTCAGCCTCCCTCCTGGCTGAGACAGGCAAGTGGCACCCTTGATCCAGGCTCCTTAAAAACTGACAGGTGAGGAAATGAATGCCCACAAGGAGCAGCCCAACCACACTTCCCATATGGTTCAGGGACATTAGCATGGACACCAATTTCCGTGAACAAAAGCCATGGTTGGGCAGCCAGGACCCTCCCTGCCTAAGTGGCCTCTGGCTCCTGCCCCAAAGGGAACACTCCCCTCACCCAGCCTCTGTTTCTGCTCTTTTACCCCCTTAATGCTCTGGTTCTATCCTGGTGGCTTGCCCAGAAGGCTTGGGAGGACCATCAGGCTTTGTGGTGTGCAGAACGCATCTGGGCACGAAACATCAGGCGAGAGGAAGCCTGGAAGTTTTGGGGGTCCACTGCCTTCTTTTCCAGATGAAGATAGTAAGGCACAAAGAGGGGTAAGGACTTGCCCAAAGCCACAAATTTGTATAATACAAACGACATGGTAATAACCCCCATTTGCACGATTTTTTTGGGGGGGTATTATCTTTTTTTCCAAATTTTTTATTGTTATGTTAATCACCATACATTACATCATTAGTTTTTGATGTAGTGTTCCACGATTCATTGTTTGTGCATAACACCCAGTGCTCCACGCAGAACGTGCCCTCTTTAATACCCATCACCAGGCTAACCCATCCCCCCACCCCCCTCCCCTCTAGAACCCTCAGTTTGTTTTTCAGAGTCCATCGTCTCTCATGGTTCGTCTCCCCCTCCGACTTACTCCCCTTCATTCTTCCCCTCCTGCTATCTTCTTCTTTTTCTTTTTTTCCTTAACATATATTTGCACGATTTTTTTTAAAGCTCATTGCATGTATGCCTTTTCTGATCTACTGCATGCTTCCTCCAGCATCTAAACTTCCACAGCGCTTCTGATAGGACCGGGACCACGGCGGGAGAAGCAGGTGTGGGGAATCTCCTGCCTTGTGCTGTAGTGAATTGTGAGCACACCTTGGTTCCTCCATCAGATTACAGCACTGGAGGTCAGGGCCTCGGTTGCCCGAAACAAGGGCAGAGTACTGATCGCAGAGCCATAAGGACTTGATCTGCTGCTGGCCACCGTGATTCCTGAACACATCACTTTACCTTCTGGCCTCAGTTTCCTCAGCCGTCATACAAATATGATAAAACCTACCTCCCAGGGATGTGGTGGATTTGAAATAAAAATACATAAATAATATTTATTAAGGCCTTTTGTAGTTGTCAAAGTGTTGGACAAGTATGAGTTATCATTACTATAAAAATGAGCAAAACAGAAAAAACAATGACCTAACGTGTGAATCGAGCAGAAAGCCCTGAGTTCTCAGTGAAGACTGAAGCAGCCACAAGAGGGGCTCAAGCACAGGCTCTGTGAAGGGCCCTGGAGTGGGGCCACTGCCCCCCACTCACACTGACACTCACCTCTGGCCTCCCTCTTATGTCCAATAGCCTCAGCCACCTGTCCCCCGTGGTACTGACAGCGGGGTCATGGGGTGGAGAATCACAGACTGCTAGAGCAGAAATGAAACCCCACAACATTGGAGCCCCCTCCCTGAGCTACTAGGGCAGGTCTTCCAGGTTGGCCATCAGGATCCTGCAGACTCTGATGACACCTGGGGCCACGGAGCATCTGGGGGCAGCCATGATGCAAAGGTTTGGTCTCTGCTCTGCGGGCACCCTTGGCGCACCTCCTGCTCTGGGAAGTCTGTGAGTTCCCGCCTGGTGTCCGGGCCTTAGCCTCCATGCTGACCACATGCCTCCCCAAGGGGGCTCACTTGCTTCTCCTCCAACTCCTGCTGGGCTTCTTGAGCATGAACTCTTCTCGGAAACTGGTTAATGCCTCTACCAAAGGCAGATCTAGTTTAAAAAGTGTTTCCTGCAAACTGCAAACAGTCATAATTTGGGCTTTTTGTGGGTGTCTCCTTTCCCTTATAAAAACGGGTCTGTTCTCCTTCCCGATCAGTTCAATTATAACGATGTAAACCGGAGAGCTGTAAAAACCGGGGACATGCCCTGAGAGGGGACTTGTGGTGACAGTAATTCATGGTCTGCTCCCCTGGGGGCCTCTGCAGGGGTAGGATGGGTTTGAGCTGTCTCCCAGATGAAGACAGATTTTGTGATCGGTGACAACGGGGATGGGACTCTTGGGACCCAGAACACCAGGAGCCACGATGTCTTGGGTCCTTGTGCTCACCCCGACTTTCACTGGGCCCCAAGGAAAATGGCTCACGGCCCAGCAGTGCAATGGTGCCTGCACTCCGGCCTGTTGGTGGGATTCCCCTCATCATTCAGTGGCTACCCAGTGAGGTTACTGGATCTGAACGCCTCAGAAGTGGGCCAAACTCTGGGCTCCCAGTTCTTGTCCCCTGCCAGGGCCTGGGTGCAATACTTTACAGAGATTATCTCCCAACCACCCTGGGAGGTGGGGATGATCATCATTCTCATTTCACAGGCTGGAGCCACGGTCTGCCTGGCACCAAGCTGGTGTCTCCATCGCCATGTTTATACGGCTTCTCAGCATACAGCAACACATTTGGATCCCCGGATTCTGCACTGCCTCTTATTGTTTCCTGTCTCTGGAAACACAGCAAAGGCAACGAGCAAGCTGTGGCAGTGAGCCCTGACCTGGAAGTCGGAAATCTTGGGTTCTAATTTTAGTTTCACCGTCATCAAGCTGGGTGACCTTGGTCATCCACACAGCCTCCATGAACCTGATTTTCCTCATCTACACAAGGAGGAGTTCAGCTTCTATCCATGGATTGCAAACGTTGGCTCTCTGACGGCTACCTAGAAACGTCCTGGGCACTTGTTAAAAAGACAGCCTCCTGGGCCTCCATCGAAGATCTGCTGAATCAGAATATTCCGGGAAGGGCCTAGGAATCTGGATTCCTAGCAGGTTTCCCAGTTTCTGGAAAGTGCCCAGGCTGGGAACTGCAGGTCTGCATGGTTTACATGGCTCCTTTCAGCTACAAGGTTCTCATACATATCTCTGTCTCCTGGGAGCGAAGGGGCTCTGTGGGGACAACCTGGACCTGCCCACCTGACAGGAGGTGTGGAGCTAGACCCGCAGCTGCCCACACACAGTGACGTGTGGCTTCTGTAGAGACATCAGAGGCCAGGGACAGCACTGGGCGCTGGGTGACACTGTCAGTGGCCAGTGTGTTTCCAGGGTGGGAGGCTCAGCAGCAAAGGAAGGCTGAGGGACGGCAGGGCACTCAGGCCTATTCTCTGCCATCAGCCTGTGGTGATGGAGCTCCCCGTGTCCAGCTTTGGGGCAGAGCTGTGGGGAATGCACAGGAAGGACTTTCAATATTCCTGTGAGGATACCAGCTGTACAACCTGTTCCGCATTGTACCCAGGAAGGAGTATACAGTGAGTGGCAACTGAAGAACAGAGAGTTTAAAGGGTCAGGGGGAAGGAGAGGAAGTGGTGTTTACTGAGCACCTGCTGTGTGCTAGCCCTGGGTCTCACACGTGCCCAGCCCCGAGGATCCAAGAGCTACAGGTGACCCTCCCTGGGCTGGGTAGGGAAAGAGCAGGCAAGGGAAGCAAAGCCAAGCAAGTGTGAGGGAGAATAGGTCTATGGATTCTTGCAAACTGTCCTGGGAACTAGCTGGAAGGCTATATGAGACCATGCATCAAGGTGTCTGGGCCCTGTTGCTATTAACCATTGGTAGGGGGCACCTGGGTGGCTCAGTTGGTTAAGCGACTGCCTTCGGCTCAGGTCATGATCCTGGAGTCCCAGGATCGAGTCCCACATCCGGCTCCCTGCTCAGCCGGGAGTCTGCTTCTCCCTCTGACCCTCTTCCCTCTCGTGCTATCTCTCATTCTCTCTCTCAAATAAATGAATAAAGTCTTTAAAAAAAAAGAAATATTAAAAAAAAAACCATTGGTAGGTCCTCAGGCAAGACGCCAAGGGTCTCTGGATTTCATTTAGAAATAAGAAGACCTGTCCTGCTAACTCATGGGATGAAATAGAACATAGTGAGCAGGTCTGTAGAAAGTTAGGATCACTGCTCAAGTCTCAGGCCTTAACGCGTACATTCTCCTCTCTCACTCCACACACTTCCTCCCTTGCCGGAGTTGGCCTAAACACCCAGGCACATGGAAACCCCCTCCTCCATGAGCTAAGATGGGCTAGTCAGGCGCTGCTGGGCCCCTGGTGCCCGGAATACTGTGACCTTCCTGGGAGTGAGCAGAGAAACGGTATCTATCAAACAGCTCCCAGCATCTCTTGCAAATTTCTGAACTTGACACACAAAGCCATCTCCTGGGCCCCTAATCCACTATGCTGGTGTTCTTATAAGACGAGAAACAGACACACACAGGGAGAAGGCCACGTGACAACAGAGGCTGAGGTTCAGGTGATGCATCTAGAGCCCAAGGAATGCCAAGAGTTGTTGGCAACACCAGAAGCTAAAAGAAAGGTATGGAACAGATTCTCCTCCTAGAGAACAGCCCTGCCAACACCTTGAGTTTGGGCTCCTGGCCTCCAGAACTCTGAGATCCTTCCTCTTTCCACAGAACTCACATGATGTGGCACGGACGCGGGGTCAGCTTCAGTTCTGCTGGCCTCATGACCGACCGCCCACTGCCAAGTTGCCACCCAGTATAGGCAGAGTACTTGAATGTGCTCTGCTTCTTCAGTAGGGCCTCTAATGACATGTCCAGCCACTCAGGGGGTGTCCCATTGGGTTGGGAGTTCACTGGGATAATGGGGGGTCAGAGCACAGAGATGTGGGGCCCCCAGGTTGGATGCTCCTTTCAGGGGGAGCAACGTTGGACTCTGAGCTGGCTGCATTCTTCTACTGACCCACCAACCAGCTACTAGCTGGGGCCCTTAAACATCAGTGGATGTCTTCCAGGGGCCGTATACTGTGGGGCACCCAGAGCCGGGGAAGACAAGAACTTCATCCTCAGGGAGGTGGCAGTCTAGGTTGGTAGGACTAATACCTGAAAAAAAAAAATCAATCCCCAAGTGTGTGATGCAGATGGCCAATGCCACAGCTGGCTGCATCTGCCAGGGAGGCTTCCTAGAGAAGGCGGCCAGTGCCCTGAGCCCTGGGGAAGGGGTAGAAGGGAAAGCCGGAGGACAGGGTGGGGGTGGGGGATCCAAGGTCAGGAGACAAGCCGCTCAAGCACAAGGCATCTGAGTGCCAGGCTAGAGCAGGGGTCCGGAGGGGAGGATGGCACGGAGGCTCGAAAGGCAGGTGGTGGCCCGATGAGGGAGGCCTTCAGCTGTCAGGGGAAGGAACCTGGGCTGTGTTCTGCAGGCAGTGATGAGCCAATAACGTGTAAGCAAATCTCATGAAAGCACTTCTCCAGTAGAATTGACACAGATTTTCAATTTCCAAGCAAGGAATACAAGATAGCCTTTCCTTTGAAAGTGTTTCTCAGCTTGAAAGCTCTGAAGTCATGGGGCTGAATGTTTGATCTGATAAGGACTCACTAAGATAGCATAAACATTCCAAAGCTGTTATTATTTTGCTTTTAAAAAGCAGCCTCACAAAATGCTAGCCATTCTAGGCCTAGCCAAGACCACACCTCCACCAGGAGCCTTCCTTGATTGTGCGGCTCAGCAGTGAGCCCCCCCTCTCTTCTGAGAATTATTTTGTCTTAATCAACTGTGCAGTGCTTCCCAGGTTCTTGTCAAGATTCCACGGATCAGTAACACAGCAAGCCCAAAAAGATGTTAGGGACAGACTTGAGTTGCCAACTTTTCATTCTGCCAAGTAGAAATATTAAAAATAACAATGACCATTTATTCCCTCTTTTCTTTTATAAAAGGAAGGAGAAATGAGCCCAGAATGAAGAGCAGTTGGCAGCCCCCACCACCCCTGCCATCACTCATCTGCTCACGTAGCGCTCTGCTTATTTTTCTCATCTAACTGCAGCCCCGTAACTCTTCACTGCGGGCTGGCACAGGCCCGCACACTGGCATTTGGGAAACTTCAGTCCTTCCCATTCTCGAGCTCATGGCGTACTTCCCATGTCCTTGCTACTAAGGCATCCTTTTACTCAAACCCTCTAGGACTTGGTGCCAGCTGACCAATCTGTGGAAGCTGGTGACAATGGCCACAATATTTTGTAGCTCTTCCCATCAAGAATCATAGTCTTAACTGCAGGGAACAAACTGAGGGTTGCTGGAGGGGAGGTGGGTGTGGGGATGGGGTCACTGGGTGATGGGCATTAAGAAGACACGTGATGGAATGGCACTAGGTGTTATATGCAACTATAAACTACTGAACTCTACCTCTGAAATTAATAATCAACTATATGTTAATTAAACTGAATTAAAAAAAAGAATCATAGTCTATCTGTCTACCTCTTGAATCTGTGCTGACTTTGTCACCTGCCCTGACCAATAGGACACTGGGGTAGTGACAGCTAAGCCTAGGCCTCTGAGGTCTTGCAGCTTCTCCTACCATGTGAAGGAGCCCAAGACAGCCTGCTAGGGAATGAGCACCGAGGTATCCCAGCCATCCCAGCCAAGGCCAGTATGAACAGGCCAGCTCTAGTGACCCAGCAGCTGACCACAGACACTTGAGCAAGCCCAACTAAGATCAGCAGACACCTGATGGGTCTCGAAGAACTGCTCAACTGGGTCGAATCCAAATCACTAACCTGCAGAAATGTGAACTAAATAAATAGTATCTGTTTAGGGTCACTAAGCATCAGGGTAGTTTGTTATGCAGCACAAGCTTGCTGACACATTACCTTTCCCACAACAATCTGCATGGGCCCTCTCTACCCTCTGCTGATTTTAAATATAATTTGAGCTTTCCTGTTTCTAAAAATTTGCCCACACTCTCCCCCCAGGCCTGAAATATCTGCTCTCTTTCTCCTCAGATTTTGCCCATTCTTCAAGACTCAGGTCAATGGCCTCTTAAATAGCTCTCAAAGCTGTGACACTCACTGTGCACACCTCTCCCTTGGCCCTTAATCACATGCTTACCTCCCTGTGGCATGTCTTGCACCCTGTAATAAATTATTTTTGATAACGTTAACTTCACATGGGTTTGTTACATCTTGCCTTCTCTATTAAACTGCCAGTCCTTCATGGGCAAAGGCTGGTCTTATATATAGACTCAGCTTTTAACCCAATATCTTGCACAGGACAGGTATATTTATTGCTCACTGATTGGTGAGATTTGGAAATTCAAGGAGTATTTGAAAATAACCGTGCTCGGTCAGTTCCCACCAACATACCTTCCACCCAGCTCTGAGCTACATCCTGGCTCCTCAGGCTTTTCCATGGGGTCTGAGCTCATTTTTCAGTCCCACCACAAATGCTTTCTAGAACATAGGGAATGGTCACCCAACCCCCTATCCTAACACCATGGAAGTCAGAGAGGCACACTCAAACCAAGGCAAGAAGGCAAGTAACCCCTGTTGCCAAATTATTACTTGGCCTCCCGAGTCTCCTGGGACTTTCTGGAACCCTCTAGAAACTTCCCTTCTCATTCCTGTGACCTTTTATTTGTCCCAGGCATAGGCATTGGATAATCTGGGCTTCCTGTGCCTTTCAGCCTTCACTAAGGTCTTTAAAGTGAACTATAAAGCTTTGCAGGAGAAAAACAGATAAAAAGCTTAGCATTGCAAATGAGGAGAGCATTAAGCCCAGGCTGGAAATGAGGTAAGTGCTTTCAAAAAAGCAAGAGCTTGGAAGACTAAAGGTTAAATGGTGAAGGTAAAGGCCAAGGTTTCTTGCTCTCCTAGTTTAATCTTCTGGATCGTTTTTCTCAAACGGCTCATAACGAAGCCAGCAACATGCTGTCCCACCTCCCTCCCTTCACCTCCTGCTTTGCTCTGAGTTCATGCCCCATATTCCCATGCAGTCCCCTCAGCTGGGCCTCTCTGTCTTATAATCTTTTTTGTCTCTTTCTTTCTCTTTCTTTCTTTCTTTCTTTCTTTCTTTTTCTTTCTCTCTCTCTCTCTCTCTCTCTCTCTCTCTCTCTCTCTTTCTTTCTAGTGAGAGAATTCCCAGTGGAGGCAAGGTGGGGGAGAGGGGGAGGGGCAGAGGGAGAAGGAGAGACAGAGCCACACAGGGCTCAATCTCACGACCCTGAGATCATGACCTGAGCCAAAATCAAGAGTCAGATGCTTAACTGACTGAGCCACCCAGGTGCCCCTGATTATTTTATTTTCTAATAGCTAAGATAAAATATTTCATGTCAGAAATTTAAGAAAACTCTGAGGTGAGGGGCACCTGGGTGGCTCAGATGGTTAAGCATCTGCCTTCAGCTCAGGTCATGATTCCAGGGTCCTGGGATCGAGCCCCACATCGGGCTCCTGGCTCAGCAGGGAGCCTGCTTCTCCCTCTCCGTCTCCCCTCCTGCTCAAGCTCTCTCTCTCTCTGTATCTCTGTGTCTCAAACAAATAAATAAAATCTTTTTTTAAAAAAAAGAAAACTCTGAGGCGAAAAAGGAAAATAAAAATGAGCAGTATCCTACTTCTTAAGGTAACTGTTGTCAACATTTGCGCAAGTATGATCAATCTATTTCCTCAGTGTGTGTATTTTTGCTTTCCAAAACTGTCATCACACTGTTCATATTATTTTATAACCTCTTTTATTTTTGCTTAACAGAAAGTTTTAAACGTCTTATACATTATTCAATTTTGTCTTCAATATCACTTTCAATATCCTTATAGCATGCTAGGAGCATGGATAGGTGTACCATAATTTATTTAGCCATTCTCTGTAGAATGCTTAAATTTGATGCTGTAGGCTTCAACTCTATCTGTAATGATTTGAGGCCTATCCTTCTTTGGGAAGGTTGAGGGCCAGAGGCTTGCTTCAGCCCCTTGCTGTATGCCCCTCTTCCTCTGGGACTCTCCCCTGGACACTCCTCCTTCCCTCCCATGGAGCAGATTACCCCACTGCCCCTTGCTTTTGCCGTACTCTGTCCTTGGAATACTCAAGGTCCTTCTTTCCATCTTGCTCATTTTCCTTGCAGAAGTATCAGGAAGACCCCTTCCATTCAGAGATGTCCCTTTCTCCTTTTGTGGATGAGCAGAAGAGCCTGCTATGAAAAGTGGAGCCAGTCTTTCCACTCATGAGAACACACACTTCCCCTGGGAATGCGGCTCTGGCTTCCAGGTGGGCTGGGGTCTTTGTCTCCACTCGGGACAACACAGGAACTCACACCCGCCTCTGTGTGAGTACCCTCCATGCCGGAGCTTTCTGTGAAGTGTCACATCCCTCTGCATCTCCCTGTCCCTAAGACACCATTCAGTCGACCTATTTTTATCCAAGATGCCAAACATCCAAGAAAGAAGAAGCGAATCTGCCTCATGTTGGGTGAAAATGGCCCCATCCTCCTGTCTCCTGTCCTCAGGAGCAGGCTGCTGGCTCCCCTCTGCTCTCCCTCTTCTCTGGCTTCCCCACCCTCCTTCATTTTTCTTCTCCCCTCTGCCTCTCTAGCTTTTTTCTTACTCCCACCTATTCCCTCTGTTCCCTTCTTTATCCCTCTCAGATTTTCCCTTCTCCACCTGAGGGATGGGCAGCTGTGCACATTCAGCATTCACTGAGTCACACAGGAGTTCAACTAATTGAGGTATTTCTCGCAAATTGCTTAAAATTTGCAGAGACCCACTGAAAATGGAAAAACACAGAGCCATGAGCATCAGCTTGTGATACTGACGATGCCATTAACGAAACACCAGACTTCGCTAGGTATGGATGGAGAAAAACTTCCTGGCCAGTGTGGAAACACATAATGAGCACGAGCTATTAAAGAAACATTGACAGCTTATAGAACCTCGCCTGGGAAGAGAGGGAGAGAGAACAGAGGGGCCTGGCCGCTGTGAGCCCCCAAGTACAGCAATGGTCTAAATAGCAGTCTTCACTCTACTGTGCACATCATTTGCTGGAATGATCTGAGATTGAAGAAGACGGGGCTTTGACTCCCAGCGAGAATTCTCTCAGTGCGACATGGGTAAAATGTCTTCTTAAACCTGTCTTCATTTTTTCTTACTATTAGGCTTGCTGCTTCTGACTTGTGGTTATAAACCCTGAGGTAGAGAGGGGACAATGAATTCTAGGGTTATATATTGACCCTGGGGTCACAGTACCTGAGAAGAGTCCTAGTTAAGCCATTTACTAGCTGGTTACCACACCACTCCAATAATATTACTACTATACTGCTACCACCACCTCAACCATCTACCACCTTCCTTCAACTATTTTTTTTTATTTTTTATTTTTATTTTTAAAGATTTTACTTATTTAATTGAGAGAGAGAAAGAGCATGAGCAGGGTGAAGGGCAGAGAGAGAAGGAGACTCCTCACCGAGCAGGGAGCCCGATGCGGGGCTCGACCCCATGACCCTGGGATCATGACCTGAGCCGAAGGCAGACACTTAACAACTGAGCCACCTAGGTGCCCCATTCAACTAACTTTATTATGTGCATTCTAAATCCCAAGTGCCTTGCACGAACGATTTTCTTTAACCCTCACAATATCATGATACGAGGATGTTAGCCCTCCCCTAGAGATGGGGAAATGGGACATTGAAGGATGAAGTCAACTTGGCCAAACCATACAGACTGTAAGTGCTACGCCAAGTGTTCACACCCAGGCAGTCTGAGCCCAGAGTGCCATTACTTAACCTTTCTTAGCTTTAATGTTTTCACCTATAAAATGAAGATGATGAAAATAAAGCCTGCATCATGTGATTGTGGTTACACACATGAAAGTGTTCCATAAACTGTAGAGTACACTATAGAGGTACTAGCTGGCATCAGTCCCAAAGTGTAGCTTTCCTTTGGGGCCAGAGAGAACCTTCTCATAAAATGATCATAGGATCACATAATTTTAGGGTAGGAAGGGAGCTCAGATGTCATCTAGGATAATTTCCCACTTGATGAAGATTAGATAGATTCATGAAATTGGAAGAGACCTTGCAAGTAACCTGGTTCAACATTAGCTAGAAGTGACCCACCCAAGATGGCACAGGGCATCGTGAGCAGAGTTGAGTGTAAACTCAGACCTCCCAGCGTGTGGCTCATGCTGATTCCATTGCCCCAGGGAGTGCTGCCCCTCCCTTACTGCTCCTTTGGGAGATGCTGCTTAGCTATCACCGTGTGGCTTTACTTGCTGAGACACAACACAACCTCAGAATCCTTCTCAACAACAGTGCTCCAGGCAACTATTATCAGTCCATCAGTGCTGGCTTATAGGTTGACAGTTCCACTCTCTCCGAACTATATACAGGGGGACCATACAATTTATCATTCAAACAAGGGCACTTTTGAGAGGGAAAGGGGGGGCACTGTTAATAATTATGGGTGACACAGGACTAAACCAGGATTATCTCAGGTGAACTAGAAACTATGGTTACCTTAATTATACCTCAGTGAGTCTTCCAGAATATCCAAAATACTCCTAACTCCTTCTAGGGTAAAACTGCTAGGAAACTGACTTGAAGGAAGGCCTGTTGGGGGCATCCTCCTACAGGATGGTGGAGGGTGCGAAGGGGAAGGAAAGATGCTCTTTTGGTAAGACAGAATGAAGGCCTACCTTTGGTTCACAGATGTGTCTACAGAAGCAGCACCACCAATGTGGGCTTATTTTCCACTCTCCCATTATTTTCCCTCTACTCCACTGGCCTGGAAAAGCTCATTACGTTCCCAGCTGAAAGCACTGGGTGTCTGTGAATGCTCCCCTCCTTCCTTCTTCTCTTCTCTTTCTCCTCTTTATACTGAATAATCGTTTCTATGGTAGTTTAATTAGCCAATTATGAATGTGTTTGGGTATCTTACAGAGGAAGAATCACTTTGTTTACTTGCTGGTAATTAAATGGGCTATATTTGATTTCTGTTTTGGGAGATTTATGGGCATTTTCTTTTTCTAGATGGTAAAATTGAAAAATTGAAGTCTAATCATTGATGGATTTCCCTAAGTAGAGAAACGTAGAATAGTATTTCATTCATTGCCAAGTTCACTATGTCTTAGTAAGGCCATGAAAAGGGGTGGAGAATTACACTAATACTATAGACCATTAAAGACCAGCAAGGAGAGAGGAAAGGAAGCTACCAATGTCCATGGAGAGAGAAACATGTTTTGTAGCAAGAAGGGCTCCAACTGCTGAACTGCTTTAGTTGGGCTCTGTTGACTTCTCCCTTCTCAAATCTTGAAAGTTCCTCTCAGATAACCCTTTTTCCTATGGCAAACCCCGTTTGTCCCTTAAAAAAAAACCCCATTTGTCCCTTAAAAAAAGAACTGCAACATTCAATAGTTTACTTAACAATATGAAGCTTCAAGGGTGGAAGATTCTAACCAGGCATGGCGTCTAATTTGCTCTATGACACTGATCAAGTGAGCCTTTTTTCTCTTCTTGGTCCTTACATTTTCTCATTTATGAGGCAAAGTTTCCAGAAATTATCATATCATTGAGTTATTTGAGCAGATTTTGCTATAAGAATGGTTGCAAAGCCAGTTAACACAGAAAACATACAACATGCTTTATAAATGTTTATAAGTTCCCTCTAAAGTGTTGTGGTAAGCTTTAGGTTTTCTGACCCTTTGAGTAGGGGGTATGAGAAAAATAATCTGAGAATTTTATTTAAAGGCAAATAGAATTGGCTTCTTGGGACTTCAGTTCTGTTATTCACTAGATCCAGTTAACTTTTGGCTATTACACCATTTTATTTTTACTTTTTATTAAGATTTTTAAGAATGTATTTATTTTGGAGAGAGAGAGAGAGAGAGTGGGGAGAGGGAACTAGGCAGAGAATCTCAGAGAATCTCAAGCAGACTCCATGTAAGTGTGAAGCCTGACTCAAGGCTCCATCCCATGGCCCTGAGATCACGACCTGAGCTGAAATCAATTTGGATGCCTAACTGACTGAGTCACCCAGATGTCCCGCTATTACACCATTTCAAATTTAATTCACAGGATCTGGCTGAGATAAGAGTAAGTTTCCTCCAATTAGATAAGAGAAAGGACTAGGGTTTTAGTGTACCCATTAGCACATACCTGGCCCCAGATTTACACAAAGAGCTTCGCATACACAATGTCATTTAACCCTGACAACAACTGTAAGAAATGGGTGTATTTTCTCCATAAGGAAACCAGTTCAGGGAGTTTAGTGACTTGGGGAGCCAGGACCTGAGTCTGGCTCTGACTGTTACCTAAGCCTTGGCTCTGTCCTGCCTTGCACCCCAGGCAGAGGTGCAAGGTTGAACAGATTATGTCTAACTCATGCTTCAGTGTTTCAAAGTTCACAAGGATGTTGCAGAAACCTTGCTTAAAGAGACTGAAAATCACATTTGCTCCTCATTTACAGGGCACACTTAAAGGGACTTAGGTAATTTGGGTCCCAAGAGTATGACTCTCCTCTCACCTTGGCCCAACCCACACCTGCCTCAGGACAGAGACAACTAAGTGCATCTCTAGGGAGAAGTCAGCCCAGGACGCATGCAGCTCAGCGATAAGCAGCCTCTCCTTTGGCAGGACACCAGCTCTGTCTGCTGAAGGTGCCCCATCCATCTTGTGACCCCTCCCACCGCCTCAGCCATCTCAGCCCGGAGTGGGGGGGTGGGGGTGGGGACGGGCGGTGTCTCCCTGGTCCAGTCTCTCACAGGAATTAAGAGTGGCAGCTGGGAGGAAAGCAACTGCCCAGGGTTGAGGGCAGAGAAGCAGGGGAGGGGAGGGGAGGGGAGGGGAGGGGAGGGAGGTGTAGTTAGCGGGAGTGGTTCCATGTCCCCTTTGGGCTCCGTAGCTCTTAATCCTCTTGCACTCACTCTTCGTCCACCACCCCCACCCCACCCCCCGCCAATATGGTCACACATACACGGTTTTGCCTGATGTCCATGTCCAGCTGAGTTATCCTGGCTATGGCCAAAATGCCATCACAAAGAAAAGCCTGGTGGTGCCCCAAGCAAGGCTCAATATATGGTGTAGACCAGGCTAAAGCACGTGGGAGACAGAGATGACGGCGGAGGTCCCGGTACCTGCTGTGACACACCTCCAAAGTCAGTTTCACCTCAGCACCAGCTGTCCTCTCTCCAATTTGGCTGAAGCTGGATTTCAGAGGCAAAATCTCTTAAGGGGAGATGCAATGTACACCTCCGAGAATTCTATTCTCTCCCCTCATATTGCTACTGCTATTAACTGAGGTCTCACTGTGTGCCCTGAAGAGTGGGTTTATGCCTCTCTCTGGGGGGACCATTCTTTCAATGCCCAAATCAGGACACATGGATCATCAAGTCTGAGTTTATTTATGGGGCCAGAGGATGTGACATTTTACAATGTGCATTGTAAAATTCTCAGCTGTGTGGCCCCCCGTTCTGCCCTACCAAATCTGGTTGGATGTGATAAGTGGTTCATGGTAGGTCTGGGATGAGAGAAAGGAAAAACACAGGACTGGGTTGAGAGGACTGTTCGGGAGAAGGCATTTGGCCTCTCTGGGCCTCAGTTTTCTCATCTGTAAAATGAACGCCCCTTCCCTTCACCTCCGCCCAGGCTATGAGAAAGCACGTAGAGAGTTTGGTGTGCGTGTTTATCTGCACATTTCCACTGGGGTCCATAGCTCTCAAGAGACCACAGGGCTCTGGGACTCCAGGAGGTGGTTTGAGGCCCCTCCTTAGTTCCCTGGGGCTCAGCGTGGCCAGAGTCAGGCTGCAGATGCTGGCTTCTGGCAGCTTCCCGGCCAGCTGCCCAGGCATGTTACCAACTCTGTGCAGGCAAAGGTCAGCCTCACTGACCGGGCTGCCTGCATGCTCTTTTTTATTCTCTTATATATTAAATGCAAGCTCCATTTATTCGCTGGAGGAGCAACCTTCGCTCCTGTTCCTGTCTTTAGGGCAAGTACCTGGGACATCCCACGGAGCCTTTTCTTCTCTTCCCACTCTCCTCCTCCTCCCCTCTGCCTCCCGTTCTCTACTCCCACCTCCCCAGCACCGCTCTGGCCTCACTGGGTGGAAACATGTGCTGTGGTCAGAGTGTTTTCATGGCTCCCCCCACCCCCCCGCCTCCCTGCAGGCCCACACCTTTGTCAGCTTCTCTCTATTCCTCAAACCTGCTCCCAGAAAGGATCGGGTGTTAGTCATTTACACCTTATTGTAACACAAAATCCTGGAGGCCCCCGTCCTTTGGGTGTCTGCACATTTCCGTGTTCATATCTGTCAGGAATGGGGAAGACGCAGACTGAAGGTAAAAGAAGGTCAGGCCCCTTGCCGTGGGGAGGTGGAACCCTTCGGGACCTCATCAGGGGTCTGAAACCACCAGCCACCCCCAACCCCTGAAAAATCAGCCTTGATGCTATTAGGGTTCAATGTCAGGGATCATGCACTCAGAAGGTTATAGCAGGGACCCCAGAGTCAGGAAAGGAGCAGCCCCTTTGGTCTACATTTATGGAAATAATTACTTAGGTAACCTCAATTTCCTCCACCATGAGTAAGCCCCACGCGGGCAAGAAGCGCTCCCAGTTTTGCTCACCACGGACGCCCCACCTGCAAGCCCGGTGCCCGTGTAGGGGGAGCCCCAGTTGGTGCTTGTTGGATACGTGGCTAGAAGACAGTCTGCCCAGGGACACCTCCCTTGCCATTCGGGTGCCAGCCTCTGTCCCCAGCTGGAGAGGCACAGGGGGGACTGGAGCACAGTGAGAAGTCTCCAGCCCCAAGAACCCTCCAGCCAGTTTCCTGATTTCTCGGCATTCACATCACTCACTTCTCAAGGGCCTTTTCAAGGAGATGTGATTTTTAACTGAATTAGAATGTTCTGCTACCTGGGAGGGATGATATATTAGCACGGATTAGTGTCTCTGATTAACAGCATCATTACCTCTCCCATCTCATCTGCCCGGACCCCCCTTGCAGCCAAGTCACACGTCGCCAGAAGACAGAGGAGGGCACAAATTGGGGCTCCTGGCTCCAAAAGGCTCAATGGGGACCAAGAGCACTTGTTTCTTGGGAAATCTTGAAAAAAGTGCTGCCTCCCCCCACCAAGATGACTCAGGACTGGAGAGGAACCTGAGGCATGTGTGTCTGCAAAGCAGCTCATAGGACCGTATGGTCAGCCAGAGCTCAGACCCACCGACCAGCGACAGGTGTCTGAGCCCTGCCATCTAGGGGCCTCGAAGTTAGGGTAAATAAGTCACCCATTTTCAAGCTGCTCACCTCAGGAAACCTCTACATGGGACCAGCCTATATAACATGCATCACAGTGTTGAATACATGGAGGCCCAGCTCGAGGAAGCATCCAGGTTCAGGAAAAGGCACAAGCTGAACCCGATTTCGCCATTGGACCAATGTCACATCCTTGCCTGAGGCCCAAGGCTCAGTGTATTATAGAAATGACCGTATACTGTCCGAGGCGATTACCAGCACGCTTCTGCCTGTGTGTGTGGAACACGAGTTTTCAAAACACGGAGATGCTGTCGCTAATGATAAAGCAGCACCTTTTACGGGAAGCCCAGCCACGTGAGGAGCATGAAGAATGCTGGATTTGGAACCAGGAGACCAGAGTTTGAGTCTAGCCCCTGCTCTTAATAGCTATGTGAACTCTGGCCAGTCCCTTAGTCTCTCTGATCCTCAGGGTCCTCATTTGTGAAAGCGATGCTGGTAAGGCCCTTTTCCGAGGTTGTGATGAAGATGAAGATGAAGATGAATGAAATCTTGCATGTGGGCCTCACTCCCACGGTAGGTGCCAAGTAGAAATGACCCCCTCCCCCCGCCCCCGGCCAAGTTCTTGCTCCTCATGGACAGCCCCCTGGTGCAGTAGACGGAGCCCCGACAGCCAGCAGCCAGATTCCTGCCTCGGCCATACTACTGGCCCTCGAGAGCATGCTGGTTAAGAGCCCAGGCTCTGGAGGGAGACAGCCTGCTTCTGAATCAGGTGCTGCCACCTATTAGGGGTTTGACCTTGGTCAGGTTACATTAACACCATACCTCAGTTTCCTCATCTGTACAATGGCAGTAACAGTAGCTACCCTATGGTGCTGTTATGGGGATTCAGTGCGTTAATATTTGTAAATATTCCCTCTCTCCTTCCTTATTCCCTGGCTTTCTCTCCCTCCCTCCTTTCCAGTGGAGCTTCTCCAATGTGCCTGACACTGTTCCAAGCCCTGGGAACATAGCAATGCATAAGAAAAGGTCCCTGTTTTCATAGAACTTGCATTCCAGTGGGGAGAGTACACTGAATGAGTGACAAATAAGACATTTTTAATAGTGCTAAGGTGTTAAGAGGAAATCCACGGAGGTATGAGGGAAGGCGTCTGTGAGGAGGCAGTGAGCAAGGGCCCAAAGGGCAAGGAGGAGCAGACTCTGTGAACATGGGGGTGTCCTGCCTCCTCGGAACCCCAAATTCAAGCTAGTCTGAGACCTGGGGCCCCTCTGGGAGGACAGAGAGGGAAGGCAGAGAGACAGAAGCAAGATGAGGAGCTGCCTGTGGACAGTGAGATCACTACAGGTGAGTGTCAGAGAAGCAGCAGGTAAGAGCCTGGGGGGCTGTTAGGAAGGCAGCCAGGGAAATAGGGAGGAGAGGAATGTGGGCAAAAGGAGAAGCAGAGAAGAAGAAAAGCATTAGGAGCCAGGGGCGCTGATGGAAGATGCAGCAGTGATGGAGAATCGCTAATTACACCTGCTGGACCACAGTCAGAGCCCACATGCTCAGCCGTGACAGCACGGGGCAGAGCGTGGGGCCCTGAGAGCAGGCGGCTAGGCCCAGCCCACTGACAGCCACCCTCCCGTGACCGTGGGGTTGATCAAATCGGAGGCGCTTGGGTTCCAGAGTCTGTCACAGGTTTTTGTTTCTTCTTGTGGTGATCTTGTTGTCGTTCCTGCTGCTATTATTGGTTTTTATTTTTACTCTCTGTGGGCTTGCAGAATATAGTGTAAAGCATTTCTCCTTGGAAGAAAAGCGAACATTTCCTTTTCAGGATAGCAATTTAGGATAGCAGCTTGCAGGACAGCAGGGGACTGGCCGGGCCCCATAAGGGGCTGAGAAGTCAGGGTCACAGCCAGAGTCGAATCCAGAAATGTGGGTAGAAGATGTTGATGGGGCTCTTGGAGCATCAGCGATGCCCACCAGGGAAGAAAGAAGGCAAAGGTAAAAGACAAGTAAAAATTGCCAGAGGGGAAAACTGAAAAATAAAAAGGAGGGTAAGATGGCAGAATAGCCAGGGAGAACACATGAGAGCTAGAAAGAAAGCCGCAGCACCTGTGGGAGTCAGTTTACCACTCCGAATGGACGTCCGGGGTGACAGTTCCCACAGCCATGCTCGTGGTGCCCGGGGGAGTCTGAGCAACAGAAGGGGGTGTGTGCGCGCGTGTAACAGGAGCTCACAGTGCACACAGGTGTCACATCAAATGTGCCCTGCGGAAGAGCCTGGGGCATGAACCCGGCACATCTTACTCTCACACTCCCTCCAGGAACCCACAGACCACCTAACTGGATGGGGAAGAGTGCTGTTTTGGCTCCTCTGGGAAGAGTTGGCCATTGTAGGAGGAAGAAAGCCAGTGATCCTGGGGCCTCTGCCCGACTGAAGCCAGGCTCCCCCGCAGACATCTGACTGCCTTCTGGCTAGATGGCACCCCTCTGGCCACCCTCAGTGAGAGGCAAGAGCACAAACAGCCTCTGCTCTAGGGTAAGACCCTCCTCCGTGTCACTTTTTCGCACCGTGGCTCTCTCCGACCCCTGGGCTCACAACGCTGGGGTCTGTGGAAATGGACTCCATGTGCCCGGCCAGTATCAGACTGCTGGTCCAGTCGGATGCCCAGGCCTCAGGGTGCCCAAGTTTTGATAATTTCCACAAACATTTATTATAAGTTTATCATGTTCCAGGCACTATGTGGGCACTGGGGATCCACAGATGAAGGAGGAGTGGCCCTGGCCTTGAGACGCCTAAGCCAGGAGAAGGATCCAGACAGGGAGAGAGGCCATTTCAATACAAAGTATGTGCTGAGGACCAGTTACACCTGGGAAGCTTGGAGGGCACCTTCCCCTAACACCATCGAGACATAAAGGGCATTTTAGCCCTATTCTAGACTCAGGCTCTGTGTCTGACCCTCACTGCACACCACAGAACCCTTATGGGTTTCTTTATCTCAGAACAAATATTAGCATCTCAAAGGATACAGGCTTTCCTATGAGGCCAACGGGGAAGGGGCCCTGGTCTCGCATAAGGACACAAGCTGAAGGTGGCCAATACTCACACCTCCCTAGAGGTAAATCTGTACGGCTTTTCCCCTACCTGCAGTCATCTGTACTCAGTCAGAATTCGGTCGTCCACAGGAAGCTGGTGGCTCCCCCAGAACTTCCATATGGCTTAATCGTTTGATCATCTCAGTAAAATTCCCACCCTCAAGTGCTGAATCATGAAGGAACTGGAGGGTCATGTTGTACAGGTGTTAGTCCCTTGAAAAGAAATGCGGAAAGGGTGGAGCCAGGGAGGTGAGGAGAAGAGAGGGCCAACTTGAGGGACAGCCACATGCAGACACAGTAAGTCAGGGAGTCCCTGTCCCAGCGAGGCTGGTGTCATCTCTGTCTTACAGAGAATGAAGTGGAGGCTCAGAGAAGGTTAGCAGCTGGGCCCCAGTCCCAGGGCAAACAATGGATACAGGCCTTGAGCTTGAGCCTGGCTTCCTCTGAACCCCATTATCCTCGCACACACCATGGCGCATCTCCCTCGCGCGAGGCACTATACGGACTCGGCGGGGGCACGCGGGGTGGGGGGTGATTTCAACGTGCGTCAGATAGTCTCAGCTTTTGAGGAGTTTATGATCCAGCAGGAGAGGAAGTCATATATTCAAATAACGACAGAACAAGGTAGAATGAGGGAGTGCCGAGGAAGGGGAAGGGGAGCTCATCTCCAGCTCAGGGGGGGTGTGGGGGGGGCGGCGTGTGACAGGCAGATGGCAACAGAGGGCCCTTTAGGTGGACGGAACACTGTGGACAGAGCCACAGGGGTGGGACATGACAGGGTGGCTTCAGGACCCAAGTGGCCCAGATGTAGCCAGAAGCCGCCATGCAACGTGAAGTGGCAGTTTTGCAGTGGGCACAGGGAGAAGCAGGCTTCCCGCTGAGCAGGGAGCCCGATGCGGGGCTTGATCCCAGGACCCTGGGACCATGACCTGAGCTGAAGGCAGACGCTTAACGACTGAGCCACCCAGGTGCCCCGTGAATAGGAGCATTTTATCAGAGCTGTGTTGACACATGTCTGGTCCAATAAATTAACATTTCCATCTCAGTCGACTTCATTTGGCAGGAGCAATAAATTCAGATGGCAATTTAAGCAGCGAAGGGGAAGGGTGCAGGAGGGCACGGGGGTGGAAGGGGGTGGGAGAGGCACTCACCGCGTATCAAGTGGCTTTCGTTGCTGCAGTCAGTCATTCATTCACCAAAAAAAGCACTGGGTGGGCCCCAGAAATGACTGATCTAATGAACATCTCTTTCTGCCAGTCTCTTAGCTTACATTTTAAATTTCGCCTATAGTTTAATTTGTTAGATTTGGACAAAACGGCATGTTTTTCAAAGCTGTTTGTCCTTGGTAGTGCCTCCCCTATTTACGCTCGCTATTGTCATTAGAACAGGTATGTGGGCGTGTCTCTAGAAGCCGGGAGGGTTGTGCTACAGACCTGTCTTCCCACAGCTTCCTCCTTCTGATGTAGACTATCTGAAAATGCGTTAAATCCATCTCACAGACATCTGTTAAACATCTACTTATTGACATCTTGATCAAGAGATTTATTTATTCCCTGGTTCAAGAAAAAGAGACGATTTATTGAGCACTTGCTACAGACTAGAGATGACGGAATGATTTCCTTCCACGCAGCTCAGGGCTCTGTTGCGAGCCATCAAGCAGAATGCACACGATTAGAGCCTCCTGGGCCCGAGTGTCTCCAGCCAGTGTGCCGCTGCTCTGCCCTTGGTCTTCACATCGCTCACCCTGAAGAGACCCTGTTCAAGCAGCCCGGTCTGCCGGGCACTGCCCCTTGTTCCCAACATGTCCAAAGATACAGAGAGGGCCTGAAAGGCACTTAATGGAATACCTCATCATGAGACTTGTTGCCTGACACAAGTTTCTCTGAGGGACCTTCTAACAGGTCCCGGGGCCAAGCAGAGGAGCCCTGTCTAGAGTGCTTATCGTCCAAGGGACTGGATCATTGAGCACACATCACATTCACTCAGGTGTTTCTGTCTTGGCCCTTCTAGGGCTACTCTTCCAGGACATTTTCTCAGACTCAATGACCAGGAACCAGGCTAGCAGAACCTGGTCACCAGCGACTGTCCCCTGGTGTCTATGGGGCACTGTGGCACACTACAGGGGAGAAATGCCAGTTAGGCACACGAGGACAAATGCCAGTGGGTGCGGTGTCTGTCTCTGGGATGCCAGGCTCTCATGGGGAGTTGTATTAAGAGCAACTAGCACCTTCTCCTTCTTCTGGTCTAGACCCCTGGGACTGACCTGGTGGGATCGCCAGTGCTCCATGGACTGGGTTAGACTGGGGTGAGTGGTAGTGGTGCTGGGAAGTTAATGGGCTGCAGCTGCTCTGGTGGTCAGATATGCTCTGTCTGGGCCCGGAGCTCTCCCTGCCGTGAAGCCTGCCCAGCTGCTGAGCTGGCTGTGTCGGGGCTGGTGTTAGATTTGCACGGCCTTGAAAATCTGGGGTCTGACCGTGTCCTGAGACAAAGACCCCAATCTGATGGGGGTGGGAGTGGGGGCATCACTGCTCAGTCCCCTGCAGCTGCTGGCCAGAGAAGATGGCAAGCCTTTCCACTGGGCATCCCTACCACACTCTCACCTTTCCTGGTATCTCTCCTGGTTGTGTGACCTTGAGCAAGGCACTTAACCTCTCTGAGCCTCAGTTTCTGAACTCGTAAAGTGAATGGTGGGAATAATCATCTAAAAAGATAATGACAATGTTTGCGTTTCATGGTTGTATGTGGTTTAGGTGAGATGTATGCTGAACCAACATCCACCTGGGACATCCATCCCCGTGTAAGTACACAGGTTGCTTTTCTGTTAATCTGTTGAGTGGTCAGTGAGCATGCCACTCTTATTGTTATAGATTTACCACTCTTTGACTGTATAAAAAAATCGAGGCTAATAAGAGCTCATTGAATGGCAGGTACTGTTACTCCAAGTGAGGAGAAAGACTCCTGGAAGGTTGATCACTTGCCTGAGGACCCAGAGAAGCTCAGCACCAGAGAGGCCATGAGAACCAGGTGGTCTGACTCCTGGCTCTTTGCTCTTGGCCCTCTCAGTCCACAATTTACAGAGAATTTGCAGAAGTCAGTCCAGACTATCTCCTGCAGCAGGTGTTTGCTTGGGGTCACTGCTAACTTCTGAGGTCGACAAGGGTCGGGGGGTCCAAACACCCCAAACACCCAACCACCCCTTGGGGCCTTGGTCAGAAGCCAGATGTGTTAATACCTGCCTGAAGGCTGAGCTAAGCTCGTAACGTAAGTGTCTACTAATTTTCTAGACTGGGCCTGCCTTCCCGGTGGGGGTTGAGGACATCCTGGTAGGAGGTGCTCTGGGAGTCAAGCAGTAGGGCTGGGAGCCCTGGTGAGGGAGAGAAGGGAAGGTTCTCCTATCATGAAGTTGCTCTTCCTGGGGACCTCTGTGGGCCACAGTAGCAAAAGCTCGACCATCCCTGTGCAGCTGAGAGCAGGCAGGGGACGGGCAGGCTGGTGGGGGTGGACCTGTGTGATGGGGAGGCAGGGCCACGCTTGATCGAAAAGATGGCTCTGGGCCCCAGAAGGGCATTTCCTATCCCCAAACGGAAGCTCTGAGGGAGATCTGAGAGTGAGCGGTCGTCCAAGTTCAGAGGCCTTGACATGTCAGGGGCCCTGTGCCTCCCACACGGCTCCCCAGATGAAAGAAAGCAGATATCTGCAGTTCCCTCAGGGGGACTGCCACAGAAGGAAGGCTAGCTCTCTGTCTCTCCTCCCCGAGGATGGTTGAAAGGCACAAGAGAAGGGATTACAGGAGGGAGCCTTGGGGTGGGCAAGGCTCTGTGCTTGGTTAATGCATCCTTCTCCTCTACTGCCAGGGGCTCTGCAAATTTTTTCTCATTGCAAGTCATCTCTGCAAGCTCCAGCTACCTCTGGGGTGCCTGATTTCAAATGTGAAGGGTGTCCTGGTCACCTCATGGCCAGTTTCTGAAGTAGCTTGGGCCGCCGCCAGCAGCCCCAGCAACCCCAGGGCCAGGGAGGGCTGGAAGGAAAATAGGGCAGTGCTCCCCTGCTCTGTTTCTCAAGGATTTTAACTGTTCTGAAGCCATTTTAGTCCCCAGGAGGATCAGGGATTCTAGAGTAATTATTAGTAGTTTCTATCCACTGAAAAATAGAAGCATCACATTCTGGTGTGTCCCCATCTCCAGCCCCCATTCTCTGGTTCTAAAAGGTCTTTCAGGTGCCTTGTCCCCAAAGGCCCCAGCGCTCTGACTACCTGCAGGTTCTGGATTCTTTGGAATTAGCCTTTTCATAAAAATCCAGAGAAAGTTCTGCTTTCATTCTCACTTGCTGAGAGTTCTGGGTGGGGACTGGTACTAGAGGTGAGAATTTGGTTTTTTTCTTCTTCCCTCCTAAGTAATGGTAGCTCCTGATAGCTCACCTAGTTTAGGAGGTTGGGAAGAGGTGGGATCTGCTAGGAAATGTTGGAAACACTCAACACACCCCCCCTGGGGAGGTCTGAGGGGGGCATCATAGTAGGTGGGATTTGTGCTGACCCAGATCCTTCCCAAAAGCACAGAACAGTCCTCTCCAGAGAGTGACAGAACCTGGCAATTATATGGAAGGGGCTGGGCCTCTTGTCCTGGAAAGGAGTGTCGGTAGAGAAAGACCAGAGAAAAATCCATATTGCAGTAGCAGAGAGCAAGGAGAAAAAAAGGAGAGGGAAGTCATCTACATATAGCATTATCTCCTGAAAAATATATGGATGCTGCGTGTACGCACGCATGCACACCCAGGCACACACACATGCACACACACACACAGGGTCATGTTTTTTTATTCCAGGCATGTTTATTCTCATTTGCTTTAAATGTTTTGTTTTGGTTTCCTTTACACAATGTGACCCACAGAAATCATGGTCCCTTAAAAATGAAAACTATATGATGAACCAAGTTCCTTGCAGGGGTTCACTTCTTAAAAAACTCTTAACACAAGGTGTCTCAGGGATCTGGGGTGGGGGGCTGGTTCTTTATCTCCTTTCGTGCTTCGGACAATGGGAAGCCAGAGTTTCTTGTTTCCAGAAAATGGGTGGAGGTGGGCTGCGAAAATGTTGCTCTGTAAGATGCCCTGCAAGGTGATGTCGGTTCTACTCCCACCATGGGCATGGAGACTGGACAAGCCATGCTGCTCTGGAGAGGGGAACCTGTCCCTCTGGCCAACTCAACTAGGAGCATGTGCATTAGCCCAACATGCAAGGCTGGCAGCGACAAACAACCCGGAGGCTGTGAGAGGAAGAAGCTGCCAGCTTACTGAGGCCTGGTGGCTGACAGGTAAGGATGATTCATCCCCACCCCAATGGAAAATTCTCCTCTGTTTGCATTTCTGTCTCCCTGAGCTGTCCTGCTCATCCATCTCTCTGTTCTGTTAGTTCTGCCATGTGTTCTTCCTTCCCCTCCTGTCTCATTTTCTTTCTTGCCTTATTTCTTCCTCTTGCCCTGATAAGGATTCTGTGCACCACACCTGAGTTGCAGCCTCCCCTCGTGGAAAGCAGCCCTGGGTTCACTCTTCCTTCCTGTATTTGGTACAGGGAAGGGGGAGGCATCGAGAAAGCACACGGGACTTACTTTGCTAAGGTGAGCACTTCAGCTTCAAGCACTTCCTACTCCTGTCAAAGGCGGCCGTGGAGACACAGAAAGGAAGAGGCAAAAGGGAAAGAAGACCTGTGATTAAGGCACCTACAGTCAAGGGCGGAAATGGACAAAAATCACTTATAATTTGGGTATTGCTCCAAGCATAATTATCAATGAAAATAAAAAATTATGGTGACAAACCCCAAAACAGGAGTCCTGATAGAAGTTTTACACATACTGTCTAGCCAATGCTGGTTCCTACCCATTAGCAGATAATCATCAAGGAGGTCAGGCCGGTGGTTGCAACTTTGTTTCTAATCCCCTGGTCTGATAATGACTTTGACTTTATTAGAGATGAGGAGCCTAAATGTAAAGCTGGTTCACACAGGAAGAGTCCATAGGGATGATCCAGTTCTTCCCTCATTTCAATGATGAGGAATCTGAGACTCAGAGAAATGAAATGATAAGCTGGTTAGTGACAAAACTGGAACTAGAACCCAAATATCCTAACTTAAAGCCCATTGCTTCTACTGCTACACCAGGGTGTTTCATCCAAGGAGTGTTTTAAATACTAGCAGCTATGATGAGAACAAAAGGACAAATCTAACAAATGCATATTTGATCACATATGCTAATAAAAGAATGAAAGGGACAGCAGGCATCAGTTGAAGAAACTGACAATTAGGACAAGAAGAGAAGTGTCTGCACAAGTAGAATTGATTAATTTTATGATTGAGGATGTGCACTAGTCAGATATACCTGGGATTGGTATTGTTGAAACAAAGGGGAGAAGAGATTGTGGGAAATGAAATGTTATGACAACATGCTACTTATCTGATGTTATAACTGTTGCTCTGGAAATGTTTAGAAATATTAACATAAGATTTCAGAATTAGGAGCTCTTGCCTGTAAAAACGAGAGATTGTTTTTTAGCTATGGTTTTTTTTTAAGATTATTTATTTGAGAGAGAGAGAGAGAGTGAGAGAGAGAGAGAGTGCGTGCGAGCATGATGGGGGGAGGGGCAGAGGCAGAGGGAAAGAGAGAATCCCAAGCAAACTCCCTGCCGAGCGCAGAGCCCAATGTGGGGCTTGATCTCGCGACCAAAAGATCATGACCTGAGCCGAAATCAAGAGTTGGATGCTCAACCAACTGCGCCCCCCAGGTGCCCCTAGCTATAGTTTTATATATTAAATTGAAAGGAATGAGATTTCACTAGCTAGCAAAAGGAAACGAAACATGGACAGAAATCCTTCCATAAAATAAAGTGGCTTTGAGATTTCTACTTCTGAAAAGAGGAAGCAGACATATTTTCCCCTTTTCCTCCCACAAAGTGCAACTAAAATCCATGGATATTACACGTAAAACAAACATAAAAAGACTAAAAGGTAGAGAGAAGAAAGCAGACTGGTTAGGAATCTCAGGACCTGAGGAATGACACAGGGGTGAGGTCCTTGGGTTTCTGGGCAACCCAGAAATGCTGATGAGTATAAACAAACAAACACCCAATTGAAGTCTGCTCTCTTTAGCCAAAGGCCCAGGAAAGGGGGTGGCCTAGCAAGACAGAAACCTTTTTCTAAATTGTGGTAAAATATACCTAACATAAAATTTACTATTTTAGCTGCTTTTTAGTGTACCGTTGCGTGGCATTGAGTACATTCACAGTGTGTGCAACCACCACCATTACCCTACACTGAAAACTCTGTACCCACTAAATTATAAATCCCAATTAATCCCTCTCCCCAGCCCCTGGTAACCACTAATCTATTTTCTGTCTCTTTGAATATGACTACTCTAGGTACCCCCTACAAGTTGAATTATACAATATCTGTCCTTTTGTGTCTGGTTTATTTTGCTTTGAATAATGTTTGCAGGAATCTTTGATGTAGCATGTGTCAGAATCTCCTTCCTTTTTAAGGCCAAAGAATATTCCATTGTGTATTTATACCACATTTTTAATCCATTCATCTATTGTTTGACAAATGGATTGTTTCTGGCTTTTGGATTTTGTGAACAATGCTGCTATAAACATGAATGTACAAATAGCCAGAGTCCCTGCTTTCACTTCTTTTGAGTATATATCCAAAAGTGGAATTGCTATATCATACGGTAATTCTATGTTTATTTTTTTGAGGAACCATCTTACTGTTTTCTACAGTGGCTGTACCATTTTATATTCCCATCAGCAGTGCACAGGGGTTCCAATGTCGGCACATGCTTGCCAACGCGTTATTTCTGTTCTTTTGATAATACCCATTTGAATGAGTGTGAAGTGGTATCTCATTGTGGTTTTAATTTGCATTTCCCTATGACTAGTGATATTGAGAATCTTTTCATGTGCTTATTGGCCATTTGTATATCATCTTTGGAGAAATGTCTATTCAAATTCTTTGCCCATTTTTGAATCAAGATAGGAAAATTTAGACAGTAATCATTCTACTCCAGCCAAACGCCACAGGAAAAACTGTTGCTCCACCCCCACCTCCTTCAGCAAAGACTGAGTGGGGAGCCTTGACTTCCATCCTCACCTTCCAGCCTCACCAGGCTATAATGGGGCACCCCGAGTCCCTTGCTGGGGTAGTGTCAGACAAGGCCAAGTGAGGAGTCAGGACAGTCTTCCCCTCTTCTGGGTGGTAATGAGGCTCCTCAGTACCTCCACGGTGTCAGTGGAGCCCACATGGGGAAACTGAACTTCCACTCCAACCTGGGAGTCATGAAGTACACCTCCCTCTCCCTACTGTGGTAGTGCCAGTGAGGCCTACTGGAGAATCAGGTCTTTCACCACTGCCCAATGACAATGAGGCCCCCCTCTGATGCCCCAGGCTGGATGGTGTCAGCAGAGTTCTAGTGGGGAGCCTAAATTACCAACGGGGTAATGAGAAAACCCCGCCCTACTGAGTGTCAGTGGAGACCAAGTGAGGAACCTGGCAGTAATGAGGCAGCATTCTTCTTCCCTGCTGGGTTGGTGTCAAAGGAAACCAGCTATAATGGAAGACTTTCGATATTACTCAGAATGTCCAGTTTTTAATCAAAATCACTCATCACACTAAGGATCAGGAAAATGTCAAGTTGAATGAGAAAAGATAAATCAACAGATACCGACACTGAAATGACCCAGATGTTACAATTATCTCATGAAGATTTTTAAAGTAGTTATCATAAAAATGCTTCAACAAGCAATTAAAAATGAGCTTGAACCAATGAAACAATAAAAAATAGAAAGTCTCAGGAAAAAAAAACCCAGAAAAATCTCAGCAAAGAAATAGAGATATAAAGAAGACCTAAATGGAAATTTTAGAACTGAAAAATACAACAAAGGAAATTTAAAAACTCAGTGGACAGGCTCAATAGCAGAATGGAAACAACAAAGGAAAGAATCAGTGAATCTGAAGACAGAACAATAGAAATTACCCAGTGTAGACAACAGACAGACAATAGTCTTTAAAAAGTGAACAGAGTGGCAGACACCTGTGGGACTATTACAAAAGACCTAATAGTCATGCTATCACAGTTCCAGAAGGAGAAGAGATAAAGGATGGGGCTGAAAAAGTATTCAAAGAAACAAATGGCTAAAAATTCCCCCAATTTGGCAAAAGATATAAACCTACAGATTCAAGAAGCTGGATGGTCCCAAATAAGATAAACCTAAAGAAATCCACACCAAGACACAGCACAGTCAAACCCCTGAAAATTAAGGCCAAAGAAACAATCTTGAAAGCACAGAAAGATAAATGAATGTGTTATGCAGAGGGGGAAAACAGTTTGATTTCTCATCAGAAACCATGCATGTTAGAAGAAAGTGGCATAACATTTTTTCAAGTGCTAAATGAAAAGAACTATCAACCCCAATTCTATATCCAGCAGAAATATACCTCATGAATAAAGGGAAAATACATGTATTTTCACAGATGAAGGAAAACTAATAGAATCTCTCACCAGCGGACTTACATTTAGAATGGCTACAGGAAGTTCTCTAAGCAGAAAGGGAATGGTTTGTTTAAGATTTTATTTATTTGACAGAGAGAGACACAGTGAGAGAGGGGACACAAACAGGGGGAGTGGGAGAGGGAGAGGCAGGCTTCCCACTGAGCAGGGAGCCTGATGTGGGGCTCGATCCCAGGACCCTGGGATCATGACCTGAGCCGAAGGCAGATGCTTAACGACTGAGCCACCCAGGTGCCCCCTGTTTGTTTTTTGAAAAAAAGGAATTTTAGATCATCAGGAAGAGAGAAAGTACACAAAGAGCAAAAATAGAGGTAAATATAGTAGACTTTCCTTCTCTTGAGTTTTCTAAATTATGTTTGATGGTTAAAGCAAAGTTTTAACACTAATGTGTTTCTCATGTATGTGGAGAAAATATCTGCAGTGATTACGTTATAAACAGGGAGGGTAAGAGGAGATAAAGTATCTACAATTTGAACTGCTAATTAATTAATTAGTAAATGTAATTAGTAAATTAATTAGCAAAATGTAACAGCAGTAGACTGGTAAATTATGTATATATTATAATGTAATACTGAGAGCAACCAATGAAATAGCTACATAAAGAGATACACTCAAAGACACTTAGAGATAAATAAAAATGGAGTTCTAAAAAAATGTTCCAGTAATCCACAGGGAAGTGAGAAGTCATTTATATAACATTCTTAAAATAACAAAATCATAGAGATGGAGAGCAAATTAGTGGTTGCCAGGAATTAGGGATGGTGGGGAGGAAAGGGGTGGGTGTGACTATATAGGGGTAACACGAGTAAGAATTTGTGGTGAGGGAACAGTTCTGTATCCTAATTGTGGTGGTGCTCACATGAATCTACACAAGTGATAAAGTGGCACAGAAATACAGATATATCCAATATTGGTTCTAATATACTCCATGCCTCAATTTCCCCATATGTTCGAAGAGGAGAACTGTCTTACCTGCCAACCTTAGCACTGGTTTTAATACTGTACCATAGTTATGTTAGATGGAACCTCTGGGGTACAGCAGACCTCTCTGTACTATCTCAAAGTTCCTATGCATCTATAATTATTTAAAAATTAAAAATTAAAAAAATAATGTGACTTGGATCAGTAGAACATATCCACGTCTCCTTCCCCTGGCTCAAGTCCTCCACTAAAGAATCCAAACCAGCAAGCCTTGCCGACCAGGTGGGGAAACTGAAGCAGGGGTGCTGCCAACAAAGTAAGCTCCCCTGTGCAGTTGAGTGACATGTTTATGGAAACACCTGTTGTGTCCTAAGCACTGTCCTAGGCAACTGAGGGGAAACTAGGAAAACATATAACATGGATCCCTCCTTATAAATCTTAAAGCTTGTCTTTTCCTGGGCTCCCTATCAGTCTTTCATGCTTGGCTTTTTACAAACAACCGCAAAACCAAACCAAACCAAAAGACAAAACCCAAAAAACCAAAACCAAAACAACAAACAAACAAACAAAAAAATACCAAAAACAAAAGCCCAGCCACAGACTGTGTAATCTTTCCATGGAAATCTCAATTATTTCATTTCTTCCCATGTTAACAAGCAATTGCCCAGAAGCTGACAAGATACATCATTTATCTTTATGCATGTTTGTCCACTTAATTTTCTGGAATCCAAGGTACCTCATTCATTAGATTGGGAGCTCGTTTCTTCCTTCCCAGCCATGTGAGAAGGGTCCATGCTGGAAGGGCATGTACACCAGGATGAACCTTTGAGGTGAAATAGAATCTTGTCTTCTGACTCAATGTCTAATTAATTCAGGATTGTAGATGGTTGAGTGTTACTGATTTAACCTTGCTTAGTAAATACTAATTATAAATACACAGACAATACCCGCACACATACCCAAAATGCCTACTAAGTGGACCCCCTATGACCAAGAAAAGGAACACACCAAATGTGAGACTGAGGAGGGTCGAACAAAGGGAAAATATGTTTCACCCAGAAAGAGAGGTTTGGGCCGACCAGCAAGAACATTTCTGATTAACATGAAGAGGCAACAAAGTATATTTTTGAGGACGTTGGGATCCTGATGGTTTGGAAGACCTGAGGATAGATGTTCGTATTTCCTGGGCTGGTTTAATCACTATCCTTGCCAGAGGCATAGGGAGTAGATTCTCAACCTTTGTCATAGTGAGGGACACAGAGAAATGAGAGTATTTTCATGGCATCCAGAGGGAGATGAATGAAATGCTCACGGTTGGCCTGAAGTGACTGGCCCAGGGGACCCCGTGTCCCAGGCCTGGCCCTTAGGTGTACCCCAGTAACCAGCAAGGAAATTCTGACCTGGAGGACCTACCTCTAAGCTTTCAAGAGTGAGGATTAGACATTTCCCGGGGAGTAACAGGCAGCTCTGAGAAAGCCCCCTGGGGGATGGGGCAAGGCTGTGGTCTCTGGGACAGGAGTGGTCTTCTACCTGCCATCATCTCTGTTGTCTTGCAGTTGGGAAAAGTATCCCATGCCCCACGCATCCCTGAGTGGTAGTAGCAGACATCCACCTGGGACTCACTCAGGAGATGGGAGGGGGTGGATGGGAGAGATGGGGGGCCTTCAGGTTGGTGCAAGTCATCTTCTCATCTGTTATTTACTGTACTTGTCCTAATCATATAGTGTCAATGCATCTATAAATTATCTTGTCTCTCAGCAGCGGCCATGAGTGATGAAAGCTGTCATTTAATCAAAAAAGTTTAAATTAATTAAAGGGGGAAAAAAAGGAAGAAAGGGAAAGGAAAAGCAGCCTTGGAACGGCTGTTCTGGACTTTGCAGAGTTGTCTGTGCCAGACAACTGCAGAGATGCCAGTGTGGGAGCTATGTGCCTGTGGTTCCCACCAGATTACCCAAATCCTACCTCCTCCAGGTCCTCGAAAACACCACTCTCACGCCTGCCTCCAACACCTTCGCTTGGTGGCCCTGGCCGATGAGTAAACAGGAAGCTACCCAGCTGTGGGGCAAGACTAGAAGGTCAGTAATGCAAGGAAGACTTTTGGCCTGGAGTTTTGTCTACTTCAACTTGAGTTTTGGGGATGTGACACTGGTCAGAAAGGAATTAAGGGTGTTAAAAAACAGGTTGGCCTCCAGGAAATTCTGGGGACACTGTGGCTTGTTCCTTATCACTCTAGTCCTACATCCCAGCCCTGTGTGTCTCTGTGATGTCACCTAGATAGCCAAGTTCCCCTCCCTTGTCCCCACAAGGCCATTCCAATTCCCCTAACCCCAAGATCCTCATGATCTGGCTGTCCCTCTCAACTCTTACCTCTCTTAACAAAACAAAACAATCTTGTTCCTAGCAGGGGGCCAAATGGGTGGGGAAAAATCCAATGAACTTATTATTCATAAAGTATTATAAATGATGATGGCTTAAATCAGCACCCAAAGAATAAATTCTTAAAGGAAGCAATATTCTGGTGATGGTTGTGGTGCAGCAGATCCTTCCTGTTGCCTCTGAGACCGGGCTATGAGGTGCCCACTGACACTGGGGCCCCCAAGGCCGGCTGGTGATGGAAAGTCATTGCTAGCATACCACTGATTATCTCCAGTTTACAACATCGGTGGAGCGCTTTAAGATTTGTGAATTGATTTCACCTGTGATGTAGACAGAGCCAGTATTAATATCCCCATTTCCCAGCTAGGACCACTGAGACTCAGAGAGCTTAAATGCCTTGCTTAAGGTCACACTGTATAAGTGGCAGAGTGGCTTGGGAAACCAAGCCCATTGTTTTCTACACCCGTACTGCCTGCAACACAATCTCCCGCCTTCCTGTCCCGGCTGGCTCTGTCTAGGTTGGCTCCTGTTCTCCAGAGCTCCACGTGGGGCCTGGCTCTGGTCCCTGGAAGCACATGGCATTGCCCCTTCAAACCGTGCTCCTCGTCTGAGGCTCCTAGCCAGCTTTGTTGCACCCGGCACTCCCCTCACTTCGTTATCATCCTTAAAGTACCAGGAACAAGAGGGGAAGCTTAACATTGAAGGCCCGGAGCCCTGCCTGCCAATAAGATAAATAATCAGAAAGGTCAGGTGCTGCTTGGGTAATTAGCTTTGGTGAAGTCATAGAACCAGGTTGGAAATCAAGGTTTTCTCAAGCAGGATGTTCTAGCACTGCCATCTTATTTTCGGGACACTGTAATTCGGCTCAGATCCCTGCTCTCTGTCCAGAGGCACGCACATGCAACATTCATGCATAGAGAACATCCAGGATGTTTTAGGCAAGGATTTCAAACTATGGGGTTCCAGCCTCATGAGGCTGACTCCATGTTTGGGGCCTCTTTAATTAATAGAAAACTAGGAGACACTTTGTTCCAGTCCTTTCTTTTGTGGAAATGTCCAGAAGTATACAAAAGGACCCCATAGGCACATCTGGGTTTGTATTTTTACTGAACAAACATTCAGTGCTTACTACATACTTGCTTTGTGGATATTAACTCACTTAATCCTCATAATGATCCTACAAGTGCTAGTATACCCATTTTAAAGATGGGAAAACTGAGGCACAGGAAGGTTAAGTAACTTGCCAAGGAAACAGAGCTAAACAAGTGGAGGAGCTGTATTCACACACAGGCAGTCTGGTTCCACCCATTTAGCACTGTCATCAGGGGCAGAGACCCTGCGGTTGCTTCCCTGTTAGCTCTATAACCTTATACTCCATGCCTCAATTTCCCCATATGTTTGAAGAGGAGACCTGTCTTGCCTGCCAACCTCATAGGCTGGTAATGATGATCACATGAGGGCACAGACATGAAAATGTGTCTGTTATTACAAGTGTGCACCATGAATATGAGTATAATAAATTTTATGTCACTCATCTTTAAAGATACAGCTTAAGTCCTCATTGGTGGGTCTGGTTTTCGGTCTTAAATTTGAAGCTAGTCAACAGGTCTGTTAATCTCATTTGATTCAATGCCTACCAGAGGACCACATATAGGTAAGTGCCAAAGAAATATTTTGGGATGCATGGTTGGATGATGATAAAGCATGAAAAATAAAAAGGCCAACTTTCACCCTTTCTTCAAAAAATAATCTAACCAATTCTTCCAACCCTAACCACGAAGCTTCCAATAAGCAAGAAAAAAGCCAAAAGGCAATCCCCCACACCCATATGGCATGCCTTGAAAGTGACACGGGAGTGCCCGTGGTTGCCATCCGATCGACTCAGTGCTCCTGAAAGCCTGCCGCACACTCAGCCTTAGCACAAGTGCTGCCGTGGGCAGTGGACGCATGCGCTCCCACCCTCCAAACCCCACATAGGAGGCCAAACAGACCCCAAAGAGCTGAAGAGTCAAAAGCACAAGTATGGTATTAAGAGAATAGTTCTGACCTGTACCAAACCTTGAGGTAGCACAAGGAGCACCCCTGATATTCTGAGAATGTCTTGGGGAGACTTATGGAGGGAAGGGTATGCAGAGAGTGAGGGGCAGGGGGGACAGTGGGCACACTGGAAAGTGGGGAGAAGAGGCTCAGAGGAAGGAGGTGCAGGGCATGGCAGGCAGGGCAGGAGGGAGACGGCAGGCTAAAGCAAAAGGCAGGGTTTGGGGAGCCGAAGGAAACAGCAGTAACAGCTGTAGTTCATAGCCATCAAATATTTACTGACCTCTGACCTGGTGTCAGGCATGGAGTCAAAGGCTGGGGACTCAGCAATGGGCAGGCCAGGTGGGGCTCTTGATCTTGGGCAACTTGGTGGGGAGGCAGACAGACCAGAGGAAAGAGCCCTTCAAGTGAGAGTAGAGGGTGCTGTGGGTGTGTAATGGGGACCCTGAACTAATCTGGAGTGGGCAGAGAAGACACGGTGCTGAGTACCTTACTTGCATTATTTCTGTTCAATATTCAGAGCAGCCCCATGGGGGCTAACATGTGCCAGACAAGGATGTGAGGCTTGGTGAGGCCAAAGTCTTACAAACAAGCAGCAAATGGGTGATGGAGCAGGCCCTCAAATCCAGGTTTTCTCTGACTCCAAATCACATGCTTTTAACTCTGATTATCATCACAGTAAAAGCCAACAGGCTCCCACAGAAGCCACCCAAAGCCTGCTTCTCCACAAGCTATTTCATTGCCAAGTTCCTCATTCTGGTTTAGCTTTAGGGCTAAAGCAACAAGAGAGCAAGGAATGGCCGGCTTTCTAGAGTCAAGCAAGGCTGAATTTGAATCCCAGTCTACCAGCGATGCATCGTATGGGCAAATTACCTAACTTTGCTGAGCCTCAGTTTTCACGTCTGTAAAGTGGGTGTAACATGACTCACTTCACAGTGTTTTAGTGAGGAAAGACTGAGGTAATGTGAAGTCCCAGGCACCTAACCCATGCTCCATAGTACACCCTTCTGCTCTCACCTCCAGGAAGTGAAATTTAAAAAATGGGCTACTGCTGTGGTAAGACCCATTGTCTAAATCTCCTAAATCGCTTGCAAGGGAGGGGACCAAACCCCTAATGCTTAAAGGCAGGCACTTTTGCATTAACATTTCCAAAAAGCCAAGAGAGAGGAAAGGCAGGGCTGATTCCAAGCAGTGAGCTTATTCCAAGTTACTAATGATCTGAGGTCACTGTGAGCAGTTCTTTAATGAAACTGAGAATAAACCCATGTGGGGAGAAGGCATGGGCCAGACTGTACAACAAGGTCCGTTTTCTGGGGACTGTGGCCTCGGGCACTGAGATGGCATCCCAAGGTTGTTGCTGATGCACTGGGGGGCCTAAGAAACTATTGGGCCCCCATGAACCCAGAGGATGTCTGCCTGCTTGGTCCCTCCATGCCATCCTCACCTGTCCTGGCTGAACCAAGATGCCCTGGAAGACCTCCAATGGCCTGGTCCCAGGAGAAACCTCCTACTTCCCCCAAGGATGCTTCTCTCCACTTCTGAGTTGTCAACTCTGAGATGTTGGTTCACGACAGATTGCTCCTAGGGCTACATGGAAGCCTTCTAAGAGCTCTGAAGACAGAAAGGAATGAAGTGCCTAATGAGGAGGATTGTGTCCACTGTGGCCCTGGGTCAGGAAGGAACTCGGAGGGGCTAGGGCCAGCGGTCCCCATAAAACCCCTGTAGACAGCCCTGTAGTTCTCTTGAAGGACTCACGCAGCCTCCTACTTGCTTCCAGTCCACAAAGCACTCCACACTCATCTCCCCTGTCCTCTAGATAACCGTGGGGGAAGCTCAGCCCCTTGGAGCCTCCACCTTGTCCTCACTAAAAAGATCCCCACAGGTCAGAAAGGTCAAGTGACTTGTTCAAGGTCAAAGAGCTGGCATCTTATTAGATCTGTGTCCATACCCACTGTGGACCCTGGGTGGAGGGGCTGTGGCTTCTAATGGCAGCCTCTGAGCCCAGGGCAGGCCTGGCCCTAGCTGGAAAAACAGCAGGGCTTCTGTCTTCAAGGCCACTGTCCCTCCATGGCCAAAGGCGCCTGCCACTTGTGGGCTGCAGGCCCTGACACCCACCACCCTGCTCCAGGCATATCTGTCAGGGCCCGCTGCCAACTCCATGATTAATTCCTAATCTAATCAGCTTCAACAGTGACATAACTCACCTCCCTCCGGGTGCTGGGATAATGTATTCAATATTACTAATAACAATCCTGCTCAGTCTGACAAAACTGGCTAAACACACCTCGGTTCTCCCGTTTCCCCTAGACATTCTCACTCAAGCAGTCTGTCCCTTGTCTGTTTCCCTTATTTTCACGTTCTTGTACTTTGACAGATCCTGCGGCCAAATCACTCTTCTCTTTGGCTTCCTATAAAACAAAACAGAATCTTCCCACTGCTCCCCACTCTGCTCAGACCCGCTGTACGAGTTCTCCCTGCTTGACGGGTGTGGCCCTAATCCTTTAAGCTGGGGGACAGAAGCTGTGCCGAGGCGTGAACAGCCTGCCCCTGGTCACGGCTATGCTCCCTGTGCACGGTTTGCTGGGGACCAGCTGAGGTCCTCCTGGGGAGCTGGTTCCAACCAGCTGTCCTCTCACTCTTCCTGAGGATGTTAGGGGCAAACGGGAGAGGGAGCCGGCCATCAGAAAGGAATGCCAGTTAATTGTTCATCAGGAGCAAGGAGAGCCAGCCATGGCGGCAGGTGAGAATACAGGAGAGCAGGAAGCCAGGACAAGAAGTGCTCTCACGGCAGGGGGAGGAGCCTCTTCTCCCCTTCCACAGGAGGTGGGAGCCCTGAGACTCTTTCCAGCTCTGTGGATCCTTCACGAATGCATCCCTGCACCTCATGTACTGCCTCCAAGATGTGGGTTGTGGGGTCTACCTCGACAAGCCAGGCCGCTAAGTGCAGGGGCTGCAGGGCCTGCCTCACCCATACACTCAGCCATGAAGGTTCCCATGGAGTCACTGAGGAAATGGCCATTTGGCCTCAGAAGAATAGAGGTCTGGGGACAGAAGCAAGACATGGAAGTCAGCCCCAGAGCGTGAGATCACGGGGTGAGGTCTTAGAAGAAGAAGCCAGAGTCAGCTGGTCATTGGCATTTCCCCAGCACTTTCTGTGAGCCAGGTGCTGTGCTGCTGAACAGAGCGGGGGCCGGATGTGGACCCCGCTAGAGGACTCTTCATCTAGGGGAACAGTGACACAGGTGGGGCAGCACTGATCTGTGAGTTCACAGGCAGAGAGCTACCCAGGTAGGGATCGGAGGGTCAGGGAAGGCTTCACTCAAGAAGTGACAACTGAGTTGCTCCTTCGAGGGCAGTAATAAAAGGCATTCTGGGCAGGGCAGACAGCATGTGCCAAGAGCTTGGGAAATGGGGTGGTTTTGAATGACTGCAAGGCACTGCTGATGTGGGGAGCGCCAGGGGAGTGGAACCAGCACTCTGAGGGCCTTGTTGACTGTGTTCAGGAGCAGAAACCTGCTCCCTGGGTGACAGGAGCCATGGCTCCACGAATTTGGAAGATTCGTGTTTTAGAAACATGACCCTTTGAGTTGGACAAAGGATGGCTGGCCACACAATGGCCAACTCGCAGGCGCGCGGGGTGGTCCAGCCTTCTTCAGGGAGTCCCCCCTTCTACTGGTCTCTAGGACTGCTCTTCTGGCTTCCCCATTACAGTGTTTTCAGAATCCTTCCACTCTTAAGGCTCCCAGTAAGAATGTGCCACAGCCTCCTTCCTTCTCTGCTATCTCCTCACCTGCTGGGCCTCTGCTGGGACACTCACCCTCTCCTCCAGACCTGGCACAATTTCCGTTTCTTTCCACAGCTATGAGCACACCTGGACTTCTGGAATGCATATTGCAAAGTGCTTCCCTAGACAAAATCTCAACTGCTGACGATAGTGCTGGGAAGGCGGGGGGACCCAAGGTACTGAGGGTCCCAGGCTGCCCAACATGCAGGTAAGGAGATGCGGCTCACAGAAGCCATCTGGCTCCTGAGTCGCAGGCCTCCTGATTCATAGACTGGAGTTCTGCCCTCACGGAGCACACTCGTCCTTCTCTTCCACAGAGGCCAAGACTTATCTGTTTAGAAAACATCGACAGCAGTCAGACAACCTGCCAAAATATTTGTGAGCATCTGATGGTCAGGGGAAGGTTAGTAAAAGTGACGATGTCATTCTTACAGTGGCAGCTCAGCTGTGGGCTGTTCCTGCTCAGCTGCGGCTCCGCTGGGGGACAGGGGACAGGGGAGAGGGTGGCGTGGAAAGAAAAGGCTATGTTCCCCACAACTAAACAGAGTCAGGTACCCACACTCACTCTCCCGAGCTCTGGCCACACCCTGCCTCCCAGGCTGACTGTTAACAGCCAAAGAATCCCAAGATGCTCAAAGGGGAGGGACACGTTCGTTCGGAGGCACCTATCCGAATAGGGGGCATTTCCAAATAGTTTGGAAACTATATGTAGAGATGAAGAAGTATTTATTACTTTTATAATACCAACTTCACAAAGTAAAGCTCGACACAATTGTCTTGGCCAGGGGACTCAAGGTGTCAGGGTTCTTCCGGGGAAGGGCGGACGTGTGGAGCGGGCCCTCAGAGTGCTAAGTAGTCTTGGCTACTGGAGTTTGTCCAGGGGCAACAGAACTCAAGAGGATGCAGATAATGACTTTTAAAGAGTGCATTCGTCTTCAGCACACAAAAGTGAGAAGCCCTCCACCCTTTGGAAGAGGCCGAACAGCCTTTTCCTCCTAATTGCCTTGCCAGTGTGGCCTTAGTTTATCCCAACCCTAGACCCATCCTTGGGCCGGTGGTGGAGATTTGGGAATTGCAGGCTCTGGGACTGGGGCAGGAGGCCTCTTGGACCAGTCCTTGGGGTACTCACACTTCAGAGTCCCTCCGACTCCCCAGTGGCACTGCAGCTCATGTGTGGGACAACTCATGCCATCTGCCAGAATACCTAACTATGCTTTCTCCTTGCTGTTCTCACCTTCCCCCAAATCAAACCCAGGGTGGGGGACCTAAAGGGAGGGGTAAGTACACAAAATTTCTCAGAAGGCTCGTGAGTTGAGAAACCAGTAGGAAGCCCTCTATAGACCCAAACACCTCTCATCTGGAGTGGGGGTTGTTTACTACTCCCACTGTCTCTACCATCAGCCCTTTTCGGTTTACCGAGCTCCTACTTTGTGCCAAATACTTTGGATGCCATAACCCCCCTGCAACCACAAGCTTTTCTTTCTTTCTTTCTTTTTTTTTTTAATCATTTACAGGCCCACAGATTCTGCATCAGAAAGCAGATGTGAGGCCTTACAGGCTTTTCTCCACACCCTGCCATTAGCACCAACTGAAAGCACTGCTTGTCCCATGCTGCCCCATACCTGATTTGCCCCAAGACCCCTAAAGTTCCTGGGGACTCCGAACAATTGCCCCTGAGTGACTCTGTGCCTGGAAGGGCCTGTCACTCAACTGAGCTCCCACTCTTTCCTGGGAAGTCCAAAGTGACTAATGGCTTAAGTCCCATTCTGCAACACAAGGACTTCTGACGTTCCAAAAATAAAACCTGTTTGCTCTTCTTCTTGGTGAGAGAACACGCCACAGTTCCCCGTGTCTAAATGTGGAAGCAACTGTTGTTTAGTACAGGAGTTCTCAATGGGGGTCCATCATTAGAGGGTGGCTCATGAACATCTTGCAATTCTAAGCAAAATGTTGTATGTTAGTGCATTGGTGCCTTTTTCTGGGGAGAGAGTCCAAAACTTTCATCAGATATGAAAATGGGTTAGAAAAGCCCCACTACTTAAGAGCTACAAACAGGCTGGATAACTTGAGAGAGACAGATGAATGGCATAGAAGTATCCAGACAAGGGAAGAGCTAAGATGATGCAGCAACCCTCTCTGGGCTTCCAGCCTGGACTTCCAAGTGACCAGAGTCCTGGGTTTGGGATCCTTCAACAGTTTGGTTTTATTAAGTGTTCACGTACTTCTGAATGGTGTGGCCCGGCCAAGCTTGGACCTGTGCCTTTGGAAAACCACTAATGAAACACTAAATAGTTGGAGAGTCCTAGCTTCATGCCAGAGCTTTTGGCCAGGAGTAGGCTGCTGTGTGGCCACAGGCCGGGGGCTGCTGGGTCCCCAGAAAATTTAATAGGTGGTGACAGGGAAGTCCTGGTGACAACAACTCACCCTATTCATAGGGGCCCTATGTTTCGGGATCCTCAGCTGATGTCTTGGAGGACCACAAGGCCTGGGCGCCAAGCCACTGCTCAGCTGAATCAAAGCTCAGCACATTCCCCAGGTTCCAAACCCCGTCAGGCCTGCCCCAAGCCACTGGTTTGGCTGGCCGGCCTTTCTGTCCCCCCAGCCACAGAAAGAGAAAAAAAACCCAAACCTCTACTTGGATAGACCTTTGTGTACTCAGACCTGGAAGGGAGCAGAAACAGCTTTGCTAGTGATATATTCAGGAATAATCAAGCTGCAAATCTCTGCATGTTTCCCAAAGTGATCCCCCTCTTCACCTCTCTCAGTTGCCCCGATCTTAGAAGGCTTGGAGTGCAGACCCTTGTCACTGAAACACACACAACTTGGCACAGGCAGAACCTCAGGGAATAACTCAGCTCTCTAAAGAGAATTCTATTTTCTAGAAGCTCTATTTATTCAACCAGGGTACTGGACTCAATGGCCAAGACTATAGGAAACATACTATTCCACACATACTTCCCATGTCAGCTGAACCCCATCAACTAGTCAGGGCCACTCACTGCTGACGTTCAAGGTCAGGAGAGTAGACAATGGGACTGGGCACTTAGGCTCCAGTGAGCCAGAATGACTATGTGATCTTGACAAATTAATCTCTCTAGCCTCAGTTTCTCCATTTTGAAAATTGGGGACTCTAATACCTGATCCTGGCTTGTAAGGACTAAATAAGATAACATGTATCAATGCCTAGCACATTCTAAACTCTCAGTAGAAGGCTGACATTATATGAGTAACTGCTTATGTGGCTCAGATCTGGGCTGATATAAATGCAAAATAGAAAGTTGGGAGTCAGGTCTCTGTTCACTGCCCAACTTTTCTAAAATCACAGGACTCAGTGATGCACAGAGAAGGCCTGCCTTGTAAGGTACATATGGGAAATCTCAGACAGGAAGAAAGAAAGAGCTCCAGCCTGGATAATCTGCTGTCCCCTGGACAATTCCAGCAGAAGCTGCTCCTCCCTGGGCTCTGAGGGACGCTGGGCTCCCTTTCCCTGTAACTACCGCTTCTTGCCACTAGGGGCGCACTGATTCTCTCCATCTTAAGAGTCATGAATAAACATTTATTAGGCTAAAATAAAGCTGGGAATTTTCGTATAAAATTTTCACTAGGAAGCTAAGAAAAAAAGAAAGCAAATACAAAATACAAACAGAGAGAATTAAACAAGCTGACAATGCAGAATTTGGACCCTAAGTGAAGTCTAGCCTCAGACTGGCTTTGTCAATGCAGCTTATAGCACATCCAGCCTAGTTATAGATGGGAGAACAAACCATTAAGACTTCTAACCTGAGACAGACTGGGTTAGTACTACCTGCTGCATTTTCTCTGGGGGTGAGCTGCCATTCTCCCTCCTCCAGCCCTTCCGGCTCAGTCCCACCGCTTTCCCTATTGCTTCTCTGAAGACTCTTTTGGGTAGGCCAAGGGGAGAGGCCTTCTGAAACCCCACCCAGGGTTTTCCAGTATTGAAAACCCTTCATATTTGCATAGATAGGAAGTGATATGACCTCATCTCCACCAGGGAGAGAAGATGGCTATTTGTTCCAGGCAGTAGGGGATCCACTTTTTTTTTTTTAAATAATTAAGTCAATGGTTTAATATTTAAAGGTGTACTTGAGGGAGGAGGCTCAGATTTATTCTACCTCTTCCTTTGAAAGTCAAGCATCAAGGAATAGAGAGATTTTTATTTTATTAATCAACACTTAATGCTTTTTTTAAGCTCCAAGATTAGGAAGCCTTTGTTTATCACAGCTGTGTCCAGGTTTACCCCACTAGATAAGGAAGGGCTCCTGTATTCACACCAGAGAGAAGCCACGTCAGAACCAGGAAGAGGAGAACACTGGATCATGCAGGACTGCACCACCCTTGGCTTATCCTAGGACCTTGAGCAAATTGTGTAGATTCTTGCCCAGCCTCCTTTTTTAGTCTAATTCAGAGAGGTAGACCCTACCCTGAAGGGTCGTTGGGAGGACAGAATTTTAGCTCAAACAAGGATATAAACCTGAGAGAAGAAGGGAAACTGACATCTACCGAACACCTATTTTAGACATTTGGCATACATTGTTTAATTTCCAGAACAACTCTGCAAACAAAGTGAATATCCCTATAATCTTTTACAGACTAGAAACAGAGGCTTAGAGTTCAGTGCTTTTCCCTAAACCTACAGTTAGCAAGGGGTGGATGTGAGATCCAGGCTGTCAGGCTCCAAAGCTTGTTCCAATTACTATTAGCCCATGGTTACCCAGCTAACTGATGACAAAGCAAGAAAATGAGAAGGATTCCAGCAGTTGGAAACCTGCCATCTTTGGGGGAGCAGGTGTTGGGGGCCCTGGCCAGCCAGGGATGAGCCCACAGTCCAGGTCTGCAGCTGGAAGTTCCTCACATACTGCTTGCCCCTGCTCTACTCAGCTACTAATCATCTGAAGAGGCCTCCTCAGCCCAGGTTGTGTGTTCTGCTGTGTGTCAGGCAGTCTCTGTTGAGATGCACTCGTTGGGGGGCCCTGCCTCTCCCAGTGAGCCCAGATTTCCAGGGAGGATGAAGTTGCAGCGTTAGCTTCAGATACACAGCTCCCAACTCCTGGAGCAGCTACGAGGGTGAGCTTTAGCTGAGGGGCAGATGTCTGTCTGGGGCTTGGAGTGGGAGGCGGTACTTCATTAGAGGGTTAACACTAGTCGGTGGTCTGTCAATACTGCAGGGCCCTTATTAGACGTAAGGACTGAAGGCCAGAGAGACAGAAAAGAAAAGCTCTCTAGTTGCCACATGTCTGCTGAATGTGCCCATCAACACATCCACGTGGGGTGGGACCATCCCTGAGAACACTCAGCTGATGTGCTCTCTGGGCAACCCCTCAGCCTCCCATGGAAGCATCTGTGACACTTCTCCAGCCTGGGTTCAAGTCCTCTGCACAAACAACAATGAAAAGACTTCTTTAAACACAAGCATCTTGGAGACATAGCATCACCCAAAGACAAATTCCCTCAGAAGGATAAAGGAGAAAGTAGCTTAGGGAAAATGAGAAGTATGCTCTGGGCCTGTGCCCAGATGATGACTTCTCAGAAATCTACCACCAACCGATGGATACACATAAGGAGCCGGCAAATCGGATGCTTTCTCTTTCCACCAGCTGACAAGGTCTGCTCGAAGATGCCCAGACAGGTGGAAACCTAGCAGGGCCCCGTTAGCTTCCTGGAAAGAAGGAAGGGGCTCTGTTGCCAAATTTTTCTAATGAGCACATCACTTTTAAAAAATTAGAAAAATTAAGTTACTGTGGATGCACAGAAAGCAAGTATCAGATGGAAATAGTTTGATGGTAACTATGAAAAGACCATAAAGAGATGGTTCATAAGAAATAATCCATTTGTCTACCCCTCCTCCCCTCTTGCTTAACATCTAGAACAATTTATTGTAGGTTAACATCTGGGGAAAATGTTGACTTTAAAATCATAAGAATCTTTCAGCACATTGGATAAAAATATCATCTGGCTTTCTTCCCCCTTAGAATTGGGTTTGGAAATGAGAGAACACTGATAGCATACTAACGTCTATAAGGCAGGACTGGGGAGGTGGTTCAATGTGGTGACGTCTAGAGCTACGCTGTCCGACAGGACATCTGTGGCACTGGAAAGGCTCTGCAGCGGTGCCGTCCCATGTGTTCTCCAGGAGCCCTGTGGCAATTCAGCACTTGATATGTGGCCAGAGAGACTGAGGAACTGAATTTTTTATTTGATTTGTTTTTAATTAATTTAAACTTAAACAGCCACATGTGCCTCGTGGCTAATATATTGGGTAGCACCCATTTAAAGGGGCAGAGCTAAATCTTCATTATACTGAAGAGCCCAGAGTGGGTGTTAAGAATTCACTGTAAAAAGGGACTCCCTCAAGACTCCATTAACCTGAAAAGAAATGCTTTTGTGAAACCCCAGCTCACCCTCAAACTTTAAACTTTCTCCTTTGCTTCAACTCCAAATGTTAACGAAGCAGGCTACACGTTGCTGTTTCCTCCTCTCCATCTCCCACCTCACTCTAGCCATGGCTCCTGCTCAATCACTTTATTAAAACTGCTCTTTTAAGGATTGCCAAAGGACCACCTGGGTCTGAGACCAAGTGGACTCTCTTTCGTCACCCCACTGGCACCACTGAGCATCCTTCTCTCCTAGTTTCCTGGACAGTCCTCCTCTTGGCTCTCTCTGACCTTGCTCACTGTTCCTTCTGAAGAGCCTTCATGGTTCCCCTTTCTTTGGGGTTAGATGCTTCCCAAAGGTCAAGCCTGGGTTCCCAAGTCCTCCCAATTCCATACTTGCTCCCTGACTAATCTCATCTACCACCATGTCTTCAATTAATCCACTGAAGAATCAATATTTCCAGCAAGAATGTGTCCCCTCAGCCCCAGACCCAGAGATATAATGGGTGTCTCCATGTGGATGTACCATAGGCACCTGAATAAGTGCCCTGAACTGCCTTCAGTGATGTCAGACCCAGCCCCTTATTACTCCATGTCTCAGTGAATAGAAGCCCATCTTCTTGGTCTTCCAAAGTAGACTCCTCAGATCTTGCCGACTTGGTGTTTCTCATCTTCAATGTCAGGCACTAAGGCCCATCATTTCTACTGCCAAATTCTCTTCCTCTTTGTCCTCCTTGACACTGCCTTAGTTGAGGGCCACCCCACCTCTACTGCTGCTCAGAGAGTCTTTGAGCTGATCTCCCTACCCCCAATCACTCCCTACTCTGGCCTCTCTACACCTTCCCCAGATGTGTCTCCTGAACTCCAGCATGCCACATGTGAGAGATCACAAACACCCAGAATTAATGATACCTTCAAGAGGTTAAAGCTCCTTAGCAGGGCCCCACTCCATTTCCCAGCTTTATTTCCTGCCTCTCTCTTTCCACGAACACTGTTCTCTGGTCACACACTCTCTTCATATCTTCACATTTCCCCCTTTCTCTACAATCCTACTTCCAGAGTAATCCTGTCATTCTTTGAAGCCTAGCTCTCAGGTCACCTCCTCTGATTCTTGAACCCTACAGCCTGATCACTTCTGCTGTGTTCCCAAAGCACTTTGTTCATAAAACTATTCCTTATCAAAACCGAAATAAAAACTTACCAAACTGAATGATTGCAAATTGTATTTGTGTCTCTCTTGCCCAATAATTTTAAGGGAGAGGATTATGTCTTTTTCATCTTTGGTTCGTAGCTAGAACAATGCTTACCCTAGATAGGAAATGTTCTGTGACGATCTCTTAACGTTTCTTTGCCAAAAAAAGTTTTTCTCAGATTTTGTCCTTCATACTCATTATATGTATGATGACTGTGTGTCCTGGCTAGCCCAGCATGGTCCCAATTTACCTCAGTTGTCTTGGTGTCCCATTTGGTTAGGGCCCTCATTTCATTCTTGCAAGTATCCCTGTTCAAATGCTGAATTATATGGTCACCCTAATCATAGGCTTGGGTTGTGATCTTTTATGTAGAAATCTTCAAGAAGAAGTTCTATTTATAAGGAGTTTAGAAATCAAACTGCAAGGGGTAAGGGGACCAGTTAGATGACCTCTCAACTTCTACTCCTGTCATAAGGTTCTAAGATTCTGTGATTTCTAGAAGTATTCTTGAGAGAAGCCATAATAAAAATTCAGCCTAATTTCCTCAGCCTGGGAATGGGAGACACCCCTAGGCAGCTTTCTGTAAACTCTGATAAATGAGAGGTAGGAGAGGCAGGAACTACATAAGTACATCCTAACCATTTGGAACTTGCCCCGAAAAGAAAGGAGGAAGGAACAGAGGGACTCAGGGCCAGAGGGGTTAGAGATGGGGACGGGTGGGCTGGAGCAGAGCAGGACTAAGAACAGAGCACAAACACATGGGATTAATGATGCCCCCAAAAGGCTGGTGACGGGGAGGCTTATTTTAAAAATCTGTCAAGGAAGAGAAAAATGAAGGCCCGAAGTATGGACAATCAGGAGGCAATGGTGAATCCGCAGAGGCAGTTGTCAATGAAATAACACTAAGCAAGGAAGTGTCTTTGACAATTCTAAACGTCTATCAGGTTAGACACAGTGGTTACACAACGACATATGGCGTTGATCGTGTTAAAAGGTCACTCTCCTTCATTCAGAAGACAAGCTCACAATCTTCCTTTTTACTCTAAATTTAACCAGCTTGCCTCTCCTACTTGAAAGCAAACTATAAAACCAAAACCCTTTTTGATCTCACAGAATTCCCTCCATATACTGCCCTCTCCAACCCCCACCTTTTGCAGCTGAATGTCCTGAAGGAGTTTACACACTTGTCTGCATCATCTCATCCCCGCACCCCTCCTCAGCATGGTGTGTCCTGGCCTCTGCTCAACATGGCACCTGCACTCTTGCCAACCTCACAAGTGACCAACATGCTCTGAATCCAGGGGTCACGTGCCAGGCCATATCTTACTTGACCTCTCTTATCAGTAAAAATGTGGGACTCTGTTCACCACTTACTCCTCCAAACATGTCTTCCTTGGCTTCTACAACTCCACACTTCCCTGGTTTTCTTTATACCTCTCTGGCCCCTGGGGCCGACCAGCTCTTCTTACTCTGGCCATTTATCAAATGCTGATGTCCTGAGATGCCTCACGCTCCTCTTACTCTCTTCATTCTTCTTGGCAACGGATGGCCTTTGTTTTCTGTGGTTTCAGTACCATCTACAAGCCGATGACCTTAAGTCTATATTTCTCTCCTACATCTCTCCTCTAAGTTCCAGATCTGAAAATCTAACTCCCTCCCAGATAACAGGACTTGCGTACATCATGGACACTGCCAATTCCACAAACCCAAAGATGAGCCCATGAACTGATCTGCCTCCTTACCTTTCCAACCAGATCTTCGTATCTCCCTCCCCTTCACCACTAAGTCCGGCCATCATGTTCCATGATTCTGCTTCTTGAATGCATCCCCTTCTATCCATCCCAATAGGCTCTTCCCAACTAAAAGCATGGTCTCCTGTCCCATTTTTGTCTCTTCTGGACCACGACTATGAGTGAGTTCTCTTAAATACAGATCTGATAGTAGGCTTTCCTTGCTTTCTGCTTTCGGTGGCGTTCTACCATTTCCAGGATAAAATCCAGACTCCTGCAAATGGCTTCCAAGACTCTTCTTGTGCTGGTCCCTGACTGATTTTCCAGCCTCAGCTGTCACTACTCATTTTCTTACAATTCTATGATCCAACTTCTTTCAGTTCCTTAAACCCACCGAGCTGTCTCTGGCCCTGGAGCCCACACAGAACAAGTTCCAGTTTCATGAAACATCTTCCAACCCTCCTCCTTCCTCAACATTGGGCCCAGACTTCACTGAGTCTGGGGAGCCATATGCCCCACAGACCAGGAGGTAACCCCGAAGCCAGGCACTTTCCATTCCACAGCACTTAGCACTATTACCAGCAAGTGCTTCTTTCCTCCCCTGAGCCCCCCGTAACTGAAGGGTCTGTGAGGGCCATCCTCTTGCCTGCCTTGTGCACCACCACATCCTAAACCTGAAGCAAATAAACTTAACCCAATAAAAGACAGGTGAGAACCATATTCCTATTGGGTTCAACAGAAGCAGGCACAGAGCACAATCCACTGACAGGTTCAGAAGCAACTGACTCTTTAGGAACGCAGAAGGGCTGGGTCAGGTGGGGGTGATGGGAAGATCACTGCACGTGGGGCCAGGAGACCTGGGTTTGTTCACTCATTTGTCCACGCAGCATGTGCTAAGCATCTACTACGCTAGGATGTAGGTGAGCCGGCTGTGACCTTGCCCTCAAGATGCTCACTGTCTAATAGAGGAGCCAGAGAGAGAAATATAGTCAGAACGTGCTCTAAGGTTCTGTATGAAAAGGTCCAGAGGCAGAGTGGCAGACTTGGGGGAGAGGGACTTGTCCTAAAGGACAAGATACTGAGCTGAGTTCTGGAAGATCAACAGGTGCTTGCCAGACAGAGGGGAAAGCAATGGGTGTCCCAGGCACAAGACACAACAGTGTGTCAAGGGGAATAAAAACACAAAAACAAGAAACACGACATACTTGGGCCATTGCAGGTGGTTCTGTGTGGCCAGACTGAAGGAAGCTCAACTTTGAGTAGACTCAACTGGGGGAGCTTTAAAAAAATTATGTCCACACGTGAGCCTCACCCAATGATATAAATATTTAATGGCTGGGTTGGGTGGCGGGCTGATCTGTTGCGTTTGCTCCTTTCTTGGTATGAATACTCACCCTGATTTCAAGCCATGGAAAGCAGAGCTGGGAAGATACGCACAATAGCACAGCAGTATATATTTCCATCACACAAACACAATCGATGTAAATAACCTCAAGAGCATCGTCGGTAAGAAAATGCAGTCAAATCATTAGGAAGTGATGGATTTTGAGTATTTTGTGACCTTTGTTTTTAATGTAATTTAGTTGTAGGTTTATATAATTTAATTTTTAATAATGGCTGTGTTTAACAACCCACTTGCAAAATTCCTGAACATTTACCGATTGGCTCTCCCGAGCCAGTCGGAGCAGCTCCAGCTGCTGCCCAAGGCTGGCCCCAGCCCAGATTAATTTCGTGGAATCAGTAGGGGTGAGGACCAGGCATTGGTGAGTTTTAAAAGATCTCCAGGTGATTCTAATGTGCATCCAAGGGTATGAACCACCAGTCTGTGAACCACATCAAGGAGTTTGATAGTTATCCTAAGGGGAAACTGGGGCCATTGAAGGATTTTAAGACTTTTAAACAGAGAAACGATTTTATCAGGATTGCATTTTAGAGAGCGAACTCTGGCTACAGGGTGGCAAATGGATTAAGACTGCAGGGGAGAAGAGAGACCGGGCCAGAGGAGGTTGCAATTTTGCAGGCAAAAGCCGGCAGGGGTTTAACGAAGCTACTGAGAGAGGGTGGAGAGGGAGGCCGAGAAGGCAGCTGTGGGTCCCACGGGCCCTTGGGTGCAGGGGTGTCACAGGGACAAGGGACGGGTGGCTGTAGGAATAAATGTATTTGGTGGTGGATCCTGAGAAAGCAGGGGAAATTATTTTCTGACGGGCTGTCTCTTGGTTTTGTATCTGCAATGGGCAGTGAGGCTCATTTGCTGAGTGAAAGCGAGTCCTGAGCAGGACAGACAGCTCAGGCCAACGGTTCTGGCCCCGTTCTGCAGTGAGCAGCCGTGTGAATCCGGGCAGGCCAGCTTTCCCATCTCTAAAGTGAAGGAGTTCAAGCAGATCCCTCTAACGTCTTTTCCAGCCTGGAGACTATGATTTTATCACACTGGCATTTGCTCATGTTTTCACTTTCTTAACTTCCTATATGACTCAAATTACAACCTGTTATGGGTAGAAACACTCATTTGCTCTGGGAATCCAGGCTGCGTCTTTGTAAATTTTCAGGCCCATGGAAGTAATTTTCAGCCTCTCCAAATGAACACTGGCTTGTCTCTTTCTCCATCGCCCTCTCTTTTCCCAGTCGCTTGGCTCCCATGCCGGAAGCTGACCATTCCCTGACCCCTTTCTAGATGGCATCAACAGGGACTATGAAAGCCGAATGGGACACAGAGAGCCCTTTAGATAACTGCTCGTGCTCTCAAGTTCCAGTGGACCAAAAAGTAAAAAGCACTTGCTAACGATGAGGAATGGGCTTGTTGAGATTGCAAGGGAAGTACTCTGCGGGTCTCTGGATCCTGCTGCTCCAGAGTTAGTCTGTCTCCTGCAGTGCCCCTCATGGGCAGTGCCCCTCGTGGACAGTGCACCCATCTGAGGAGAGGATGAAGTCTCAGGTTCTGATTGGCCATGCAGCTTACTTTTCCTTAGCTTCCCTTCCCTGTCACTCTTGTTACTCAGAGAAGAAAAAGTGCAGGAGTGTCTACAGGGAAAGGGAAATAAAGAGAGCATGCACATCAAGGAGACAGGGAGACGGGGACTGACCAAGAGCTGGGTCCTGGAGGGGAGAAGCATCCCGCTTCTGTTGGAAAGGAGGGGCCAGCAGGTGCTAGGAGACTTCCCGTAACCATACCCAGTACTGCTAAAGGCTCGAATGGGTTCTGTGCCCAGTTCTGGGACCCACAAGGAAAGCAGAAAGAGAACGAGGAGAGAGATGAACACAATGTACTGAGGGAGGGGTCCGAAAGGACAGTGTGTGCACACAGGGTGAAAGGTGATCAGCTGTGCAGCCTCGGGAACTGCGATCCAGTGACCGTCTTCAAGAACTTGAACTTCCACAGAAAGACAGGTGACCAGCGATGCCCCACCAACAGGACAAGTGAAGGGCGGCAGGCAGGTCCCCGGCGGTGCTGGGGCTCCCTTGTGTGGTGTGTCATCACAAGAGGCAAGAAAATTAGTCTGCGGGGGTTTAAAAAACCAGAGCACGCCTGTCGTTTGCTGGGCTTCAGCTGAGGTGGGGGTGGCAATCCCATGACCTCTTCAGGACCTTGTCTGGAAGGATCTGTGATTTCCCTGCTCATTAGCACCTGGGGCAGAAAGGGAAGCCAGGAGGCGAAATGCTAATCAATTAGATTTCCTGCCTGTTAACAGCTCTTCCGAAGTGATTAAAGGAGGAAGTTAAAACCAGTAGATAAATTCAGGGCTGGGCTCCCTCTCGTCTCTGGGCTCCTACTGCAGCGGGCCGTCTCGTCCCCTTTCTCTGTGAGGGCCACTGGGGCAAAGAGTATTTCGCTGTATTTTTGGTTCCTTCTGTTTTGACGTGGTCTGAGCGTCTAGCTCTCCCCAGGAAGGCATGGGAAAAAGGCTCGTTCGCCGACTCTGGCTCTGCTACAAGATCCTTTCTTAGGATGATGATTATTGCTGTTAACATTATCCCTACAGACGGAGCAGTGACAATTCCCAGCTTCTGCTGCCGGCTCACTGACTGCCCTCCTCTCTGTCTGGGAATCTTGGCCTCCTATTTATAACGGCATTCGCTTATTCGGGAGCCGCAGCTGACCCCTCACTCAACTGGACCTGAAGGCACCATTACTTAGGAACCAAGGAGAAAGGGCCCATTCCTACCCCCAGAGAGCTGTGGCCACGTCGCCGGTCTCTTAATCACCCACGAGCTGTCGTGATGTGAGTGACAGGTAAAAGGAAAATTCAGGACCCCCCAGACTGAATGTTGCCACGAGACTCCCTGCCTCAGTCTCCACTGCTCCCCATCCACTGTCCTTTCCCAGAGCTTTGCAAATGCTGCAGGGGCGGTGGGCATGTGACAGTCTGTAGTGTCTATGACAAGTCGGGCATGCCTAAGGGGCTCAGCACCCCATTTTATGGATGAGAAAGCTGAGGCACAAAGAGATGAAACAATGTGCCTAGGTCACAGGGTTAGTGATGGCGCTGGGACTCCAACCCAGGATTGGAAACTAGCTCCAGCTGGCTCTAGAGTCCCAAATCTTAACCGCTAGTGTCTTATGCCCCCTCCCCCAAATTGGGGTCTCAGGCAAGCCCTGATTAGCCCAGAGTCTGCCCCTTCCAAGCTCTGATCCAGGCATTCAGAGCAAAGGCTCCTTCCCTGCCATTGGACTCTAAGGGACAGTGGGGAGTAGGGGCCTCAGTAAATAAACTGACTGAGGTGTCTGAGGAGCTCTGGTTTAAGTCCTCCAGACCCACACTGATGCAAGTTCCTTTCAATGCTCACGAGTTATTTTCTTATGTAATGAGGTAAAAGAGTGTCCGGGGCAAAACCATTCTGGGGTTTCCCGAGTTAGGAAGCTTTCCTTGTAGGGTATATGTTTGCTTTCAACTCCTAGCACACACAGGCTCCTCCATCCTCCCCTCTCCTGGACTCCGTCTCTCCTGCTCTGACACTCACCTAAGCTCAGAGTTCCACCTGTAATGTGAGCCAGACAGAAGCAGCACAGGATTGAGAAGTGAACTGTGGATGTAGTGCAGGGGTCTGTAACCTGTGCTGCTCTGGAGGCCTTTGTCAGTTCTGGTGACGCCTGTGGATCCCTTCTCAGAATAACGTTTTAAAATGGAAATCAAAGGGGCACCTGGGTCCTGGGATCGAGTCCTCCATCGGGCTCCCTGCTCAGCGGGAAGCCTGCTTCTCCCTCTTGCTCTGCCTGCCTGCTTCCCCTGCTTGTGCTCTCTCTCTCTCTCTCTCTCTCTCTCTCTGTCAAATAAATAAAATCTTAAAAAAAAAAAAAAGGAAATCAAGGATTGCAAAGAAAACCAGTTATGTGGAAATATAGCTATCAAAATTCACCTTAAAATGTGAATTTTCAATCTAAAAATACACATGCTTTTTGTTAATGCATTAAATACAAAATCTAGTGGAGCACCGGAATTTTGAAATACTGGTGAGGGGAAAACAGTCCTTTTGAGACATCTATAACGATCTCAGTGGGATAGGAAAACACGCATGGTTTGTACCAGTGGACAAAATCACAGAAGCTGCTGCTACTATGGTTGCCTATCTTCACAAAGGAATAACATGATACATTTGAGTAGGAAGTCTGAAAAGATCCAATTATTTCCCATCCAAGTTCATGGACCCTCTGGAATTCGATCTACAGACCCCTTGAATCCCAGGTAAAGAACGCTCAATGAGAGCAAGGGGGATGTTGGGGAAAACAAAAGAGAAACGGACCTGTCTGCACTGGGCTGCAGGCAGGACTTAATCAAAGAGGGGCCTCGGATTCTTGGGCAGTCCCTGGGAATCCATCTCCCAATACTTTCCCAGATGCTCCAATTCTTAAATAAAGTTGTTTCTATTTTCCCCCAGGATATCTCCAAGTACTCTGGGAGATTTTTTTTTCTCAAGCACTCCCAGTTGTCAAACTCATTATTACTAACGTGTTAGTCAACTTTCAAACGAGACACGCTATCGATGGCTCTGCAGACCAGACGGCTGGAGCGGAAGCGGAGGTGCGCAGGCTCTCGAGACGGTGAGGGGACCAGAGGGAGAGGGGCTTGGTTTGGCGTCACAAGGGAACTGCTAAGCTGCCCAATGGTCAGAGTGGCCTTCAGGGTTAGCCCAGGATTGATACAGCGTCCTGGGGTTTCACACTGAGGATAACCTGGGGAGCGGAGCCAGCTGTCAGTAGCCAGTTGCAGATGAGGTGGGGACACTGGGGCCACCGCATTTGGGCAGTGTCGCTGGGAAGCTCTTTGGTCAATTGCTTTTAAGCAGTGATTTTAGAGGGCATTTCAATCCGAGTATCCATCATCCACCTCCACGACCTGGCACATCAGGTCTGGCAGCTCTAAACTCATCGACTAGAAGAGCCAGGTGGATCCTTGGGGGGCAGCTCCTTTAGTGGCTCTTCACCTGGTTCAGGGACCTCTGAGAGTTGGAGGCAAGCAGTGGACTTTTAGTCCCTAAAAATGCCCAGAAACACATTTGTCTTTTGCATATAGTTCTAGGAGCTTCAACGACTCTTTGAAGCCTGTCCGGGTTGATGAATTTTTTAATCTATTCCCCACCTCCCCCCGTTCGTAGAGGACAAAACTGAGGCCAGAGAAGTGAGGGGCCTTCCCGCAGCCCCAGGCAGCCAGGCCGAGGGCAGCCCCAGGCAGCCAGGCCGAGGGCTGCTATTGCCGGGGCCACGGCAGGCCCAGGAAGGCAGATGACTGAGTCGCTGGAAATTGCTTCTCTTCTTCCACGTGCCCTCGTCCCCCTGCCCTCCCCACACTCTGTCAGGGGAAAGTGCATGTCCCAGGACCCAGGCCTGGCTCTGAAGGAGGCTGCACCTTCTCTGTGTTGTCCTTGGGGGATGTGCCACATTGGCAGGACACCATCCATCTTATTTGCTGTAATGAGGACATTGCCTTCTTCCCCCCCAACTGGGGCTCCCGAAGAGGCCAGCCTATTATTTAAGGCTTTATCTCTATACAAATAATAAATGCACAGAGCATGGGCATGGGAAAGTTAATTAGTATTATTATGTCTTTAATTCTAATGTTGCTCCCTGGCAGAGCCCTTTCATGCCAGCTTTCAGCCCAGAACAAACCTCTGTGATACCCACTTGGACAAATCCCTCTGCAGTGAGGGCCTCTCTTGTGCAGAAAGGGGCAGTGTCTCTCCTTGGGGCTGGAGTGTCTGGCAGGTAAGGCTGCTATGTGAGAGAGCTCCCCAGTGCAGGGCGCCCCCAACCCCTGGACTGGGTTCACAGCGAGAATGATTAGGGCCTGCAGGGCCTCATCAGAACAGGAGGATATGTTGAAAGCTGACCCAAATGGTCTGTGTATTTGTTCTCTGGGAATGAAATGGGGATGAGGAAACATCTGGAATCAAACCTATTTAGGGACCCCGTTTATCAGAAAAGGTTAGTAGAAGACTCCCAGAGGGGTGAAAAAAATCAGTTGAATCTAATCAGAGAGAGAACGATTAGCGGGTGCTCCTCCCATCATCAAAATACATGGATAAAATCCTTGCCTGCCCTCTTGTTGTTGGTCCTATCTTCTGGAAACTATATTTGAATTAAAGACCACCGTCCAGGCACTGCTTTCCAGTTAACCCAAATTGCAAGCACTGTGCCTTTAAGGAAACAGGCAGCTTCGTGTGTTAAGGTTTGTAAAACCAAATCCAAAGAGTGGCATACAAATGCCAAAGCCCGTTTTGCACAAGGTGGGGTTAGACTACACAGATGCTACAAACAGCAATTTACACAGAAACAGAAATGGCATCTGTCTCCCTGAGGATACAACCTATCACCAATAATGGTGATATGGAAAAGTGTGCAGCGGATGACCCATCATTTGGGCAGAGTGTTGAATAGGTGTTTATTCTGACTTGAGCATCACTTAGGTGTGGGGACACATCGGGGGCCCAAAGCCCAAGGGAAGCATGGTGGCCTGGTGGGGGCCTGTCTGATAGGGGAGCAGGGCTCAACCTTGCCTGCAGGTGCATCGGCCACAGACCCACCATGTGACCTTGGGCAAGTTACTTACCTCTTGGGGTCTCCTTTCTTTACCCGTGAAATGATGGTGGACTCAATAACCTCTGGACCCAGACAGTCTCACACTCCCATGAGGCAGGCCAAGAAAAAGCCATTCCAGCCGAGAGAGTGTCAAGATCCTCCCTCTTCCTTTACACTTTTAACAACATATCTCCCTCGCCCCCAGCCCCCGTATGAGTAAAATTCTCAAGGTTAAAATCTTTTTCCACTTATGCTAAAATGTGGAAGAGAAAATTGATAAAGGGACGTGAACAGTTACTTAAGATTTCTCTAAAAGGCTAAAGGAGCTAAATAAAGGGTTCTCGATGATCAGCCCAGGACAGCCTATCATCACTGCTACATGGACAAATTGTATTGTGTGTCAGAGCACACGGAAGACGCACAATAATTTATCAGTCAGGACCCAGAAAATTGCAGAGTACAAGTACCTCTGCGGCCCCACGCATCCCTGCCATGCCGTCCCTCCCTCGCTTCTGCTTAAAGGGACACCGCCAAGAGAGGCCCTGGATCTAGGCCTCAGTTAAAAAAAGTACTTCGCAAAAACCCAAAATGAACTGAAATATTTTTGTGACATTTATAAGTAAATAACAAAAAGAGGAAAACAGTATTTTCCCTGCTTGTTCTCCTCCCCTCCTGGGGTTTCCCACCATTCTCAAGGTAGTTGCTGAACTACAACCACAAAGAAGTTAAATTTGTGTCGTAAGCACAGGTTGACCAGGAAGATGCGTGGAATGGGCCACGGTGGCCTGCTGGTGCATGAGGAAACCCACCCACCAGCCCGACATCAAGAACAGCCAAGGGAGCACCAGTTGACTGAGAAATGTAGATTCTGTGGCATGCAACAGGGTGGGAGGGGCGTGGGGAAACATCCTGCCCCACTGGGCAGTACTGTATCACTGACATGATTTAGAATTGCCAGGACATAATGGCGATAAAAAGCAAACCAACTTTTTGTCAGTTTTATTATTGTTTTTAAATTCTCCACAGACAACGGGCTCCCTACTGTGCAGCTAGGGCAGCTCCCACCACCGGCCCTGGGCATGGCCCTATATACGCTGGTCCGCATGAACATGCCTATGTCTGATGGCTTTGAGGGACCACGGGTAATGAAGATGGGTGGCTCTGTGGGAAAAATAATGTTAAAAAAACTGCACGTTGCAGAGGCCATTGAGGTCACTACATCTGGCCATCCACCTGGGCATAATGCATTCCAACCACTCCACACATGGGGGCCGAGGCATCCCTTGGGACACCCAGACCCCTCCCTGCAAGCTGGTTTCTATTTTCCCAACCAGTGTTTCTAAGGCTGTTTCTACTTCTGACGTCCATTCCCAAGACCCAGTGCTTTGCTTGTCCCTAAGCAGTTATCAACCCTCTTGTGATCATTAATTATATTATTTCTTTTGTCATCATCATTTCCAGAAGCAGCAGAAGCTAAAGTCCAAAAGAGGGCAAGTGATTTCCACGAGCTCCTGGCTGAATAGAAGTTACAGCTCAGCTGTGCCGAGGGCTCTCAGCCCACCCCCACCCCGTTCTCGGCTCCAGAGCACCGGGTTCCCTGGCAAGCCCCGTTTACTCAGCTCTTGGGCTCAGGAGCTCATTTGGAGTCCTCAGGCCCACCTTCTTTCCCTGGGTTTTTCCACACAGGAGAGGTGGTGACATTCCCCACTTCTATTAAGGGAGACATTGGGCCATGTTCTGGACGGTACCGAGAAATAGAGGTCTAGGAGTCAGGCACACTTGGTTTTGAACTTGGGCCAGCCATGAAATGTTGGTGACCCTCACTTTACTCAGCTGTACACTGAAAATAATACAGCCTATCTTGTAAGCGGGTGGTATGGATGACATGACATAAAGGACACAGATGTGCTGAGTGCACAGTATCTGCGGCTGTCCTTTATCAGTATCTCCTGGCTGTCTCCCCGTAATCAATATGACAGTTTGAACGATACTGACAGTAAATGAAGCAAAATCCTAATTCCCTCTGAATTTGGGTCCAACCACCCATGCTGACAGCCTGAGGAATGTAGGTGGAGGGCGCTCAGCAAGGCTCCCTTGAGGGCTGGGTTGCCACCTGGGCTGTGAGTGGGTCAGAGGCCACGGTGTTACTGGTGAAGCCACACTCATTTGCTTTCTGTCACTGTGTTTGTCCTTGTGCTGCACGGGATGCCGTGAGAGCCCCAGGACCTGGCCCCTGAGCCTTAGGCATGACAGCATCATATCTGAGTGATTCTGCTGAGAGGCACCCCAACCTCGCCAGAATAAATTGTACTCACAAGTGGCAGAGGGGATGGGGGAGGAGGGGAGCCTGAACCATCGCCAAAGCCCTGCTTTTCGGGTGAAACCCACAGCTCACGCTGGAGTTTAAATGCTAACTGTGGGTTCCCGGGACAACCCATTTAATTTCTCCTTTTGTTGGCTGGGTCCCAGCCATCCCCTCTTCCCCAGGCCCCTCCTCAAATATATCACACCAGCTGGGGAGCTGCCCCACCCCTAATTATTAGCCGAGGGCTGCCAAGATGCAGGCCCCACCGCTGCGGAGGATGGCAGCAGAGCACAGAACGTGACAACAGCAACAGCAGGTGGGCCTGGAAGAAAAGGCCAGATTATCGTCTCTGTGATTACTGTCATCCATCTCCAGCCGGGCAGGCAGGCAGGCAGCAGAGCATGCTCGGTGTTGGGCCTTGGTGCGCCACACTCTTGGGGGTGCCACCGCCTCCCACCCCTTCTGTGCTGTGCAGGCTGGAGGCTGGGGTGTTCCGTGCAGAAAGGTGTGCCGGGAACATACGCTTCCTAGTGACAGATGTAGGGTCACTCAGCCCAGAGCAGCAGAATCCTAGTTAAAGCTTCGTTCCTGAGTATTTCTGGGTTGGTCTAGCTCTCCACGCTCCCCCCCCACCCAGGGCTTCTCTGGGCAGAAATAGACAGCAGGGCACTGGCCCTTGGCCTGTTACGGAAAGGTAGGACAACCCTTTCAAAGTAAGTGAAGTGTATCTTCCCCAGCTCCTAGAATAATCCTTGTTCATTGATTTGTACATCTGTCCTCCCATCTATTCATCTATCCAACCACCCTTTCTTTTAAGAACCTGCAAGCACCAGCACTATGCCACATGCTGGGGATAGGAAGGTGGGTAAGACCTTACCCATGTTCTCTTCCCCACCCTCCCTCCCCAAGCTCGAGTGCATTTTGTAAGGACTTGGCAGCAAGTCTGAGAGGAAGTGGTGCTTGTCCTCGCAATCCAAGGCTTGGAGTTCAATGACTTGCCTAACATCACACAGCAGGGCCAAAGCTGGGGCTACCCCCTGGACTTCTAATCCGGTGTAGCCTTGGATGGCCGTATGTTTTCTACCGGCAAAAAAGATACCATTGCCCCAAGGCTGAGGCTTAAAGGGAGACTCTGCTTTAGCTCTGCCCATCCTATTACCTGAGCAATCGTGGCAATTTAACCCATATTTATGCAATGCCTGTGAGTTTGTCAGGTGCCGGGCAAGGTGCTAGGCAAAGGATGGCCATACAGGGCCCTGCCTGACCCACTTCCCATCCCACTCTTTTGCTTGCTGGGGGTTTGGTTCTTCTCTGACAGTTTCTAGATTGGTTTAATCTCTTACAATCCCCCCATGAGAGAGGATAGCTCTCAATCCTTGTGGCCTGGCCAATACTTCTGCTATCAAGTGCGGTCAGCCTGGGAGTTACTGATGAGCTCTGGACAACACCAGCAGAGCTAAAGGCTCTGCACTGACCAGGTCACCACTATCAGAAGGCCACTGCCCCTACATAGCCCATTAAAAAATACTAAGGCAAGGATTCAACTTAATAATTATAACAATAAAAAAAAGCATCCTTGTGGTGTGATGTGTGGAGAGGAGAGAGAGCAGGGGCCTGGACAGACCCACAGGGAACAACTCAGTATTGACTATAGATGGGAAGCTGAAAATACCTTCAAAAAGAAACATCTGATCATCAACAAAGAGCTTTCTAAATCATGCAGTGATACAAATGAACGTGACCTTAAGGACTCTTTCACTTCCTAGTAAGAAAGCTAAGACGTGGTCTGCTTGTGGCCGATGCCCTGGCTTAAGATGCCACAGGAGGTGGAGGCGGGGCGAGACCCCAAGCCAGGCCATGACACCGGGCGTCATTTTCATCAGCAGCTCCCCAGGCCGAGCCCTACCTGTGCCCAACACATCCCTAGCCAACCCAGCCTGCCAAGGTGGCACACGGGGGAGACGCTGTCCCTTCTTCTGCAGCAGCTCAGCCGAGCTATTTCCTGCGGGCGGCAGGATCTCAGCACATCTGCGGCCCAGGGAGAAGGGCAGGTGTGAGAAGTGAGCTGTGGACCCAGGTTTACGGTCCAGCTCTGACTCTTCTTTAGCCAGGTGACCTTGGATGAATCACTTATCCTTTCCCAGTTTCGGTTTCCCCATCTGAAAAATGGGATAATAATCTTATCTCCAAATGTTTTTGTACAAATTAAAGCATATACTGTCACCGAAAGCACTTTATGAATCTTCCTGCCCAATTCCCATACAATGTTGTCAAACTTTGAGGCTCTCCTGCCGCAGACCCTGGTACACCACCCAGGACTCCCAAGAGTCCAGCTTCTATTCGACTTGGAGACTGAAGGAATGACTTTCAACCTTGTCGTTTGCTTTCCCAACTGTGCTGGTTGGATGCCGCAGGGCTGACGCTGATGGGAGACGGTTTATTTGTCACCTAATGCTAATGTGTCATTCCCGCAGCTGTGGTTCTTAGCTCTATCAGTATTTTCTGGCTGCTAAATGAATGGCTAAGAACCCCACTCTGGAGTGGACAGAGGAGGAGACAAACCGTGGAGGTGGGGAGCTAGATGGGGTGTGAGCTGCAGGGGAGCACTGACCCTTCTGTCAAGGCCCAGGAATGGGAAAACCACGCTTGGCTGGGGTCCCACCTGGCAGCCTGAGGCCCCGAGGGGCAACATGGTGCAGGGGCTGGGACGCACTACAGTGAGAGGTGGAGGGATGGCGGCCTGGAAGGCCATGTTCTGGCAGCCTACCTGGCACGTCAGCCCGTGGCACGGTTGTCAATGAATGAACAATAACACCCAGTTCCGAGCCACAGGAAATCAAGCAGGGCTTAGGAAGGCATGGAGAATTTAGGAAAGCTCCAATGGGAGCCACAAATAACAGGAAAGCAGAAAAGGGTAAAAACAACGATCGCCACGACAGTAAAAACCTCAGTATAACCAAAAATGATGGTCAAATTTCCTCAATATTGCAATCAAAATTCCAATACCAGAAAATTCTAGCACACCAGGGAAGAAAGGCAGGACCTGAAGTTAGAGAAGACTAACCAGAAAAAAAGTGTGAAATAAAGATGAGTGCTGGTAAGTAAAATGTACAGCCCCTAACTAGCTGGGCAGGCCGGGCTAGAGACAAGGCATGCCAATGGGTGGATTGGTGTTAGAAAGGGGCAAAACAGAAATTGACCCTCTAAACTATACCTTAATCTGAAGACAGTATTAAAGTAATACTTTGGTTTATTTTCGTAGGTTAAAGAAAGGGCATGTGAATTATTATTATTTTTTAAAAAATTTTGATGATAAGGAAGAGAGGATAGCAGAGAGGAAGGACTGGGTGAGCTGTAGGAAAATGGGACATTTTTCAGTACTACATACACGCATCTCTCCCAGATTGACCTGAGATCAAATAAGCCACTGCTCAAGATCTGCCTGTACTATAAGGTGCACCCAGTCAACCTGATGTTGCTATAGGGATCAGATTCCTCCCCAGCACCATGGCAACTGACTCCAAAGTGTGTTAAGCTCACAGTCTGCTAGTCTGCTCACACTCCACATCATAAGCTTGGGAAGAGAGCAGCAGGGGTGTGTGTGTGTGTGTGGTGGGGGGGAAGGCTGTTCCTTCCTAAACCAATTAGCTGTAAACTCAAGTATATGAGGCTCACTTTGAATGCAGACAATCACAAGAGGTGTACATCCTCATTAGAATTACTCAGAGACATGGGGGACACCCTCAAACTTTGGGGGCCCATCTCTGGTTTTTTATGTTATGAACTATGCTGTCATCATAGCAAGGGGTTTCACTGAGAAAGGCTTTCTTCTAGGGTCAAGAAAACAACAAACAATAAACAGCCAACCAACAAGACAAAATCCAAAAAAAAGCTAAAGTGAGCCATTCTGAAACCTGAGGCCATTACTATATCCTTCCTGAATTTCTAAGTGACAGTGAACTTTCCCACCATGTCAGAACAGCTAAAAATGGAAGAATAGAAGAAAATTGCAGCACTTGTTCCCTTAGAGACTTTCAATGATCCACCTCAATTTATTTGGCCTGGTGATAGGGCTGTCTTATCATCAGGGTAAAAATGTGGGTCCATTCAGACCTCTGAACAGCTGTAATTTCATTCCACAGATTTCAACAATTCAGTCCAAGAGTTGTAGATAAGAGAGTCAGTTATCATGTAGCATGTGTCTCCCATATGCCATATATTGTTGCTGGGCTTTTTATATCATTAGGCTATAGGCCCCCCCAAACCCTCCTGATTTGTTACTCCAAGTGACCTGAAGCAGTGGTTTGCAAAGGGTGGTCCCCGGACCAGCAGCATCAGCATCACCTGAAGCTTGTTAGAAATATGGACTCCAAGGCTGACAGAGTCAAACTAGACTAGTCAGTCATTGATGAAATTACAGACTCTTATAGCTGGAAGGGTCTTTCCATGGCTTCTGGACCAATTTCTGCTCAAATGAAGTCTCTCATGATCACTCCTCAAGGAGAGCTGTTCAGCCTTGTTGTCCTGGACAGCTTACCATTTTTCAAGATGAACTCTCATTTGTTCACACATCTAATTGTTATAACTTAGACCTTACATTGTTCTCAAATCTGTCTCTATTTCACCCCTACCCAAGAACTAGTTCTGCTTCCTGAAGCCCCTCCAAATGAGCCTAATTTTTCTTCCTTGTGACAGCCCTTTCATGTAACTGACATCAGCTATTACATTGCCCCTAAATATTCTCCTCTCTAGGCAAAATGTCCCTAGGTCCTGCACAGGTCCTTATGTAACAGGGTTTCCAGATGGCTCCTCTGGTTGCCCTGACTGAATGCGACCAAGATGAGATGAGGAATCTTCTTGGTCCCTGGAAACAGGGGCAGCCCAAGCTCCAGATGTGCTGTCAGAGGACAGGGCACTGTCGTCTCCCCCTCCCAGACCCCACAGCCCACCAGTGGGCAACCCAGGTCGGCTTCGGTTACGATCACATCACCAAGCATGGGCGCAACTAAAGCCCCTGGTTTTTTCCATAAATACAACAGTTAAGTCAGAAAAAGGACTGTTTTGAGCTTGAGTGCAGAACTTTGCATTTCTAATAATAAATTTATCTCATTAGTTGTGGTCTAGAACTTTTATTCATAGATTGTTGAATTTATTTTTGTACAGTTTATAGAAAATGTGAAATTATGCATATTTGTTTTCCTTTTAATATCTGTTATTATGCTGTCCATATGTTTCATATCCTACTATTAATGTACAATGAGCATTTTGACTTGTAAGCTTTAAAAACATAATTTTTATTAGCTCGTCGCATGAATTATAACATAGTTTATATCAACATTCCCCTCTGATGTTAGCTTATTTCCAATTTCTTTTTGCTGTTATATGTAATGCTGCAATGAACATCATTGTACATAAAAAAATTGTACCTAATTATTTTCTTAGCCTAGATTCCTAAAAGGAAAATTATTAGTGAAAGGGTAAAAACATTTCAAAGACCTAGATGTATTTGTATAAATTGTACACAATTTGTATAAATCATTTCCAGCAAGGTTGTAAATTTTTCTATTTCTATCATAGTATATGATAGCCCATTTCACCAAAACTTTGGCTAATATGCTATGTTTCAAAAGAAATAGTCATCAATTCAATAAGTAAAACATGGCAACTTGTTTTCAGTTGTATTTTTTTACTAGTCAAGCTGATTTTATATATATTGACCAATGTGTACTTAACCTTTTGTGAATGAATCTGTTAATGTCCTTTGCTCAGTTTTTCAATAGGGATGTGAGTGTTTCTCTTATTGATTTCTCAGATCTCCTTTTCCAACAGAAATGTTAATCCTGCCATTTTAAGAAATATTTTCCAATTTGTGTTTGTGTCCTAAAATTCTCTAATTTTTCTGTGTGTAAAAGATTTATATATTTTTTAAAAGATTTTATTTATTCATTCGAGACACAGAGATACAGAGAGAGAGAGAGAGAGCACGAACAGGGAGAGAGGCAGAGGGAGAAGGAGAAGCAGGCTCCCCGCTGAGCCAGGAGCCCAATGTGGGCCTCGACGTGGGGCTCGATCCCAGGACCCTGTGATCATGACCTGAGCCGATGGCAAGACGCTTAACCATCTGAGCCACCCAGGTGCCCAAAGATTTATATTTTTATGCACTGAATCTCTTAATCTTTCCCTTTGTGTTTTCTTTTAATGTTTGAAAAGCCCCTTCTAATTATGAGAGCAGTTAAATATTCACTTCCCCATTTTTATTATTTTTTATGGTTTTATTTTTTATAGTTTACTTAATTTGTTTTGGCTGAATATATAGGGTCAATAAGTAAAGTTATTTTTCCCCAAATATTTAATTATCTAGCACCTTCACCTCAGCCCCTTCCAGTGGACTTTATTGCTTCCTTATCATATAGTTTTTAAAGATTTTTTAAAGATTTTATTTATTTATTTGCTAGAAAGAAAGAGTGCGCGCGTGAGAGAGTGAGCAAGAGTACAAGCAGGGGGAGCTGCAGGCAGAGGGAGAAAGCAGGCTCCCTGCTGAGCAAGGAGCCCGATGCGGGACTTGATCCCATGACTCTGGGATTATGACCTGAACCTAAGGCAGACACTTAACCGACTGAGCCACCCAGGTGTCCCCATATAGTAGATTCTTAAGAGCCATATTTGTACCTAAATAAGATATACCCTAATTTCACTTTTTTGAGAAACATTTTAAGGTTCTTTTTACTATATATAAATTGGAGGTAGTTTTAAACTGATTTTGTAAGGGAAAACAGATTTTGTTTTCTAGTATACAGTATGAGCTTCATTACAGATGCAACAGATGTGTTTTCTCTTTTGCCTTTGAACTGATGCAGTACTTTAGGGCTCTGGCCTTCCACTTTGAAAATGATGCTATTTCACGAAGTCATTTTGGACACATTTCTTTTCAAAAATGTTATTCTATACACCAGCAAATATTACCAGACTATATTTCCTAGCTGTTTTGTTTCACTGCTCTACCTGTGGATTCCTTTACCTATACTATTCTATTTAATGCTAGTAATACATTTTCTTATATAGGAAAGGATCCTTTCCTTACTAGTGTTCTCTATATAGTTTTCTTGGTAAATTCTGCCTGTTTATTGCTCCGGATAAACTCTAGAATTATTTTTGTCAAGTGCTCTCTTTCTTTCCACTATCCCCACTCCCCGCAAAAAACTACCCTGGGCTGTTGAGTAGAATTAAAGTTATGAATTAATTTGAAAAGATCTGGCATCTCCATAATGTTCACTCTTTCCATGTTTCCATTTATTCAAACCATGTTCTATGTCTTTCAGTTAAATTTGTCATATAGTCTCATGTATTTAATGTTGGATACTTAAAAAAGCTACTGATTTTTTAAAATATTTATGCCATATCCAGCCACCTCCATGTGCTTTTATTAATCTTAACAAAAATTTTTAGTTAGATTTTCTAGGACTATAATCATACTGGTTGCAAATATTGACAATTTTATCTCTTCCTTTCCACTTCTTCCTTTGTTGCATCCTCTAGACCTTTTACAATGTTAGTTAGCAATGGTTCTAGTGTACATCCCTTTCTTGTTCTTGATTTTAAAGAAAAGGCCTCCAGGCTTTCATCACTAAATGTTTACTGTTGGTTTGAGATAGATACTATTCTTTTTTTATCATGTTACATATCATTCTATTTCCAGTATATACTGAGTTTATTTAAAATGGATATTGGATTTTATTGCATGATGTGTTATGTTTTTAATTGATTCACTAATGATTCACTAACTAATAAGTTTCCCAATATCAAATAGTTCTTGAGTTCACTGGATAAATCCTACCTAATTATGAATCCACTGGATTCAATTTATTTTTCATCTGTGTATATATCTAAGATTGCCATAATTTTTTTCTGTGTGTGTGACAGTTTTGTCAAGATAACGCTAGTTATACTAAATAATTTTTTTTAAAGATTTTATTTATTTAAGAGAGAGAGAATGAGAGAGAGAGAGCACGAGAGGGAAGAGGGTCAGAGGGAGAAGCAGACTCCCTGCTGAGCAGAGAGCCGGATGCGGGACTCGATCCCGGGACTCCAGGATCATGACCTGAGCTGAAGGCAGTCGCTTAACCAACTGAGCCACCCAGGCACCCCTAAATAATTTTTTTTAAGGAGATGGGAATTTATTGAATACACTGAAAGAGAGCAGTGGGCAGGACAGCAGAGGAGAGACTATCTGCCTATAAATTTTTAATTTTAATCCTTTTCTGAGTTTTGGAACAAATGACCTAAAGTTGAAACTTTAATTTTTCCATAAAGTTGCAATTGAGATTTTCAAATTTATTAGCCTAGAACTATGAATAGCATCCATTATCTTAACCTTAGAATCTCCTTTGTATGTAATACGCTTCCTTATTATTTTCTTTTTTCTTATTTCTAAACTTTCCAGAGGTCACATAATTTTTTATTTCATAGCAATAGCTCCTTGATATATTTATTAAATCTACTTTTAGACTGTTTTCTAAATCATTAATTAATTTTATTTTTAGCCTTTCTGTATCATTTGTCTTTAGTGAGTCTGTACAAGAATATGGTTGGGTTTTATTTTCTAATCTAAATTTGAGAGTTTGAGACTTTTAATAAGAACATTTAACCCACTTACATATTTTACCACAGTTGATATGTTTTACCTTATTTTTGCCATTTTGTTCTATGCTTCCGGATATTTTTGTGTATATTTATTTTCTCCTTTTTTGTTTCATGGGCTATATTTTAGCCTCTTGGTGTTTTTGAAAATAAAAAAAAGAAAACCCTGATTTTTAACTTTTATACTTATTATATGCATATGCAACAAAAACTTCTATAATTTAAGAAGTCCAAAACAAAACTCTATGTCATGGCTCCCCTTGTTAAGACAAGTATATTTAATATATATATTTTTTTATTAAAGATTTTATTTATTTATCTGACAGAGAGAGAGAGCACAAGCAGGCAAAGTGGCAGGCAGAGGCAGAGGAGAAGCAGGCTCTCCGATGAGCAGGGAGCCCAATGTGGGGCTTGATCAAGCTGAAGGCAGCCACTTAACCGACTGAGCCACCCAGGCGCCCCATATATAATATATTTTAAATACATGTAATACCTGCTTTCTTTGAGCACTCACTATTTCCTTGTCATTATTAATTTAATCTTGTATTATATGCTCAATTTCTAATCATACAATTATTCCTCAAAATATAGTATTTTTAAAATTCCAATTTCTATTTTGTAACCACAGTTAACAAAGTTTTTATTAATAATATTAACAAGATCAATAAAAGCTAAATTTATTAGGTACTTGCTATGTGTCAGGAACTGCATCAAGCACTTTATCCACATTTTCTACTTAATTCATATAGAAATCCCACTTTTTCAGTGAGACTCACAGAGGTTAAATAACTCCTGCCTAGTCCCACAATTAGTAAGTGGCAGAGCTAGGATTCATTTGCTGGTCTTTCTGATCCCAGAGCCTGTGCTCTTAATTATTATGCCCTAGCTCTATTTAATTGGTTTCAAGCTCACCATTGGTCCATTTCATACTATCCTCGAGTCCTTGATTTTGATTCATTTCAGTCACCTGAATATTAAGGATTAATTGATTCGCTGTCTCAAGAGGAAGATATGAATGCTTTATTTTCTGAGGCTCTGCATATCTTAATATGTTTTATAATATTTTTCTATCTGAATTACATCTTATTTAACAATCCAGTTCTTTGGGGGCTGTCAATAGGTAGATGTGTGGAATGCAGTCCAGGAATGTGCCTCGCAAGCCATCCAGTCCCACTGGTAAGAATGCCACTTGTTCTTTGATGTAGATTCTTGGCTACTCCAAAATTTATAATGTGATTGCCAATTTTAAACTTGTTGGTATGTTTATGGATATTTTATTTGGAAGTTCTTAGGAAGCATGTCAAGCATGTTTGGTCTCCTGCCATGCTAAGTAAGAAGCCAACATGGATCTTGTAAATATTTTTTTTCTACTTGTGGCATTAGTCATCTCTCCCAACTCTGTGTCTTCAACAAATGTGACGTTTCCTTATTCCAGTTTCAATGGCAGACATGTAGACCAGGCCTGAGCACCACGGCATTGAACTGGAGGCCCCTCTCCAGACTGAATCAATCTCTTAACCTACATTCTTTGATCAGAGTTGGCCGATCAATCACAAACCTATTTTCAACCTTTTTTTTCCCCACAGAGAAATCATGATAGATATTCCAAACGCCTTATTGAAATCAGCACTATCTTAGGTATTATTTTGATCTAAGTCTAGTAATCCCACAACTAAAGAAAATCTAGTTAATTTAGTGTGTTCCTAAAATTACTGATTTCTTTCTAAAGCACACATGTGCTATCTTTTAGGGAATCTATTCTAAGAGTCTGTCAGGGAGTCACATCAAGTTTACTCTTCTAGGGCCTCTGGACTTTAGAAAATCAAAATGTTTGCCTTCTCTGGCCCCTATACAATTCCGTAATTTCACTGAGATCATTGTCCAAAACTCTAAGAAAATATCAGTAGGTTCTCCTACTATTTAGGATAAAATTGGTCAAGACAGATTTTAACCCTTTAATTCAGGTAGATACTGTAAATGTATGTGTTCAATTCCTCTGTAACTGTATTGTTGTAGTGCTTTGATTCTATAGGCCATTCTGTCTTCCCATTATCCTTGCCCGGAGGCAAGACATGGGTCTCAGCATCCTCCACAAACCACTATTTGTTCTACTCTTCATAAACATCTTCCCTTCAGAGACTTTCATGGAATCACAAGACCATTCTCTTCTCTGCACTTTCTGTAACATTCTTTCCTGATATCTATGGGCTGTGTTCTGTTTAAGAGTCTCCCTTTTATGAGTAGGAACCCTAGGCTGACTGGCTGCTCTCTTCCATGATGTCCTTACTCCAACCAGCTTTTCCTCTTTGCTCAGAATTAAGTCCAGCATGGTGGTCCCCACTGCCACTCCCCTTTCTTTTTGAGAGCTGGAACTCCCAGTAATCCATGGCAAGAGTATATTTACATGCTCTGCTTTTAGCTGAATGAGACTTCTAGTGGAAAACAAGACTATTTTACTCCTGTACCTATTTTATGAATTGTCCTAAGAAATCATTATTCATATCTTTGTTTATACAGGCAGTCCATGGTACATTTCCACAACATGACTTAAGTCCTTCCCTCTTTTGACCCTTGCTAAGTCTGCACTAGGGCGTCACACCCAGCTATGGGTTTATTTAACAATGTGGGCCTCGTTGACCCCGAGCATCTCTCCCAACTTCTTCCATAGGAGCTGCAGGTGTGTTCCTTGATTGTCATTGCCCAGTCTAGTTTCTTTATTCTTACATTCATGTAGAGACCTTCAGAATCACAATGATTAACAGAACAGGAGCTACTAGATGAGGTGTCAGCCTTCACTCTGATCTCCCCTCTCACTGAGTTCTGAGGACTCACGCCAGAAGCAGGAACCCTGAGGCTGGGGCTGGGACAGCTGACTGATGGGGTAGGGCTGCCTTTGGAGGAGTCACAGGACTCTCCACACCAAGATGAGGAAGATGAGGACTCTCAGGCTGACAGAGAGGGAACCCCCAGGTTATCTGCCTCAGCCTCCCACATACACATCATATCTATTCTTTCAGAGGGAAGATAGGAGGGGAAAAAGACCATTTTGGAAACCAGGAAGATGGGGAGGGTGAAGAGAGGACCCTAATGTGAGGCATACAGTGGGTACTCTTAAAGTACCCCTTCACTGAGCACCCCAGCAGCCTGAGAAAGACCTCACTGATGAGGAATGAGGAGGAGCCAGATAATACACATTTCCTCTGACAGCCCTAACTGGTTTTTATTAGCATAGGTTACTCAGTTCTTTGGAATGGACTATGGTAGTAGTTAAGCCAGGTCAAAATAATGTGGGATTTATAAAAACAGAAGGATAAAAATGACACAGAGATGTGGGGAAAAGGATAATTCTGTCTGGTGTTTTTCAAGATCTTCCCAGTGTATTATCAGATCAGCCAAGGTGGATTTCTAGAACTGGAAACCCTCCAAGGCAGCTTGTCTCCTGATCCTCACGGGGAACTCCTGAGGATAGGCAATGCTATGAGCTAGCCAAGAAGAGAGTGTGACAAGGGGCCAGAAGAGTCAGGGGTGGCTCCTAGGGTGAGGGTCATATCCCTCTGAGAGCTGAAATATGATTATATGGTATTTCAAGAGTTCACTCCTGACAGAAAGAGACAGTTCATCTTAGATGCCTGACACCTACTCACCCCTGGGCCATTATCACATACGACTAACAGCATGTTATAGCCACTGGAGGGTTTTGATGAAGACAGTTTTTATGTGGAGGTTTCCTTAGGGTGAGAAACCATCTCTTATCATCTGGTTCGCACCTGGGGAGTAGAAAGTCTCACCTGTGTCTGCCTCCCAAAGCTGCCCTAGCCCCTGGGCTCAGAGCCTGGGCCAGGTGATGTGCTTACCTCTGAGCGGTGCCATCCCTCACCCTCCTCACGCTTTCCCTTTCTGCCTCATCACACAGCCTGCGGCCACAGGAGACAGAGAAGGACCACAAGCCTGACACCACTCTCACAGGAAATAAACATTCGCAACCTGCCAAACTGCTTTCTCAACAACAATACTGAGCACCTACTATATATTCCACATAAGAAGAATTCTAAAACCTGGTCTCTGCCTTCAAGATTATAAAGGATGGGTGCACACGTACATGTACAAGCTATGCCTGCACATCTGCACCCACGCATGCATGTTCATGCACATATGTGCACATACCTAATAGGAGAATATGGTAAGCCCTGAACTGTGAGGTCTTGACTGAGATAAACTCAGTAAAATGTCAAGGAATGGCTGGAATAGCTTAGATGGCTCCATGGAAGAGAGAGGATGTCAATGGGCCACAAAAATAGGCAGACTTCAGAGGAGTGAAGGAGAGGGAAGGGAATGCCAAATGGCAAGTCTGAGTGAGCAAAGGCCAAGAGCCCCACTCAAAGAGAGCACCCTTCAATCTCTGATGTGTACACTAAGATCACCTAAGCCTGTATCATGGCACGTAGACAGGCACATGCTTTATGACTGGGCCCCAGCTATGACACTAACTCCCCCAAGCCTGTGAGTGAGAGCAGAGGTATACCGTATTGCTCTATATACCCCCAGAGCACAGCACAGTGTCTGGGGCCAGATGGACACACATGCATACACACATGTAGCCACAACTTTTAACTACCTACAATGTGCTAGGTATTAAATAAGACACCTTCTAAATATGATATCTAATACCTAGGAACAGCCTGTGAGGTAGAGATTATTATTCTAATTTACAAATGAAGAAATTGAAAATCAAGAGGATAACTTGGCCAAGGTCATGATTAACCAGAGGCAGAGGTGGATGTCATACCCAGTCTGACTTTAAAACCTGTCTTTTCCTGTGTCTTTTTCAGCTGCATAAATGAAACAAAAAATAAAAGTGGCTTTATTTTCCTCTCAAGTCTCTGTCTAAAAGGAGATGGGCTGGGATGACAGCTTCCTGGTCATTGAGACCATGCTTTGTCATCATCAATGCTTCGCTTCCATTGTATAATCTAATGTGGCTGCTGGAATTCCAGCCATTACAACTGCATTCTAGGAAACAGGAAGGAGGAAAGAAGGAAGAAAAAAAGGCTCATCCCTCTTCTTTAAGGAGGCTTTATTAAATTATAGCATACAATAGTTTAGTTTACATCTCTCATTGGCCAGAAATTGCCACCAAGCCTTACAGGAGACTGGAAAATCCAGTCTCTTTAGTCTAGGTAGCAATGAGTCCAGGTGAAAATCAAGGTTCAGTAGTTACTAAGGAGGAAGGCTGGAGTAGACAACTAGTAATTTTTCTTATACCAAAACTTCATTATTTTTTTCAAGTACCAGGGTCTCCAGTACCTTAGAAGCAAAGTTAATAATTGCCATTGGAGCTTTTTCTTTTCTTTTTTTTTTTTTTTAATACCACTGAAGCCTGGAACTCAGCAAGGATAAAACAAATAAGGCCATGAAATAATGATCTCTCCCTGCAACATTCCTTTTCTTCCTATGAACAGTACTTTTTGATTATAGGCGCCACATTTAAAAACACATAAAAAACTGTTCCAGGGCCAAAGAACAGGATCTGTAGTTTGGTATGCTGCCTCCAGGTGAAAGCATGTCCCTGGTCACATGTGATGCACAGCAGCCTCACACATGAGCCGAGTTAACTGGGGACAGGCATATTGGTATGTTCTTCTTTATCCATCCCAACTCCCCAATGTAAATTACGTAAGAAGAAAAAAATCACCAAATTTGAACCACTGCACTCTGAAAGACTGCACTGGATCTAAGACTGTATATTCTTCAAGAGCTCTTCATGAGATCCAGGTCCTCAAATGGCCAGTGCAGACAGAAAGGAAGAGCTGGAAGGACTCCTCCACTTCCAGAGAAGGGCACCAGACCAGCAGAGGAAAAATGATCTGCTTATGAGCAAAAGGGACAGTCTCTTGACTCCCAGCCTCACTGGAGCAGCGGTGGGGCTTTCAGGGACTCCCTGGTCCTGGCTAACTCCAAGCTGCCACCTAAGACTCCGAGCCCTGCCCATGAAGTCAGGAACAAAATATGGGATGAGCATTTCCTCCAGCAGCTTCATGCCCATGCCTAAGGAGAGGCACCAAAGCTCCTGAGAGCTACAGGCAGCCTCGAGCCACATAGGGCCCACTGCAAAGGAGCCAGTAGGGACACTGGGCAGAGCCACCTGGGCAACTGTGGCCTGGGCTTTGGAAAGGCTCATGGGTGGTGAAAGATCTTGCAGGATGGTGGAGGGGGAAAGAGAAATTTGGGGAGATGTTTTCTCTTTCTCCCTATACCAGCCCTTGGTTCTCAATGATTCTAAGTCTCCTCTGGGAGAATTTGTTAAAAACAGACTCCTGGACTTGCCGCCCAGAAATTCTGAACCAGGGAATCTAGGTGGGACCCAGGAAACTGCATCCTGAACAAGCGCGCAGAGATGCGGATGCTGCTGTCCAAGTGCTGATCAGAGCGTGAGTAACTGGGAGCCTCTGAGCTAGACGCTTCACCACCTGCACCACCCAGCGCCAGGCTCGGGGTGGGGGGGGGGGTGACCCGCGATTCGCCCTCTTGCTGTGTTCACCACACTCTGTGGTCAGAGGTTGCTCGGGCAGCTTCATGCTCTCCTTCCTCCTTCTTTTAAGTTTCTTTTCTTCTCTGGGGGTGATGGGGAGCCAGCTAATTGCCCTCCATATCCTAACCCTTCGTAAACTTGAAGCCTGCTACTAGGTCACCTGTCAGCCTGCTCTTCTCCCAGTTAAGTCACCCCTTGCCTCTCACTTCTCTGCTGCGGTCCTATTTCCCAGCCCATCAATCATTTCCACGCTCTCCTCTAAATGCTCTCCAAGCTCCCTCCAGTCCTCTCGAGCTGTCTTTGTTCCCAGTTCTTCCCTTGAACAGTTTGTGTCTTGTGAGATAAAAAAAAAAAAAAAATCCCTGCTCCAAAAGAACTCGAAGGCTATTTTGACAGGATTAATTTAAGAAACCTCCCTGTAGCATCCCAGCACTCCGGAAAGAGGCAAGTTGCATAAGAAAGTCTAAGGAAGGGACTACAAGGAAGACTCCATCATTTCCATGGCAACACACCCCAAAAGTTTTCTGGGTGCTTGCTAAAGAAACAAGGTGAGTCTGTGGGGCTGAGGGCCTACTTGATGGCTGGTCCGTACGCCAGGAAGGACTGCTTAGCTTCGCCGTTGATCTTGGTGATGGAACTCGGTGGGCTGGGACTCAGCAATGGAGAAGGGTGGAAAACAGAATGGGATGTGGGAGCCAGAGTCCAGGGAAGGGGTGGGTCATCGGCAGCCCTGGTGCCAACGACAGCCACTCATCGTAAGCACAAATCCACTTTGGAGAAGATTTTTAAGGGATGCAGAACCTTCTCGAGGGTATGATATGAAAGATGAGAAAGCCAGAAGGAAGAAGGGAAGCAAGACAGAGAGTAGAATACAAAGAGGGACAGAATTCAGGGGTCAAGGCAGCAGAAGGCAGGAGGAAGACAGCAGGGACAAGAGGGGCAGCAGAAGGGCAGGGAAATTGAGAAAAAAAAATCTCCCTCTGCAGCCTCCAGGGGCCTAGAACATTTACCCCACCATCCAGCAAGGAAAGTGGCACTTTGTTGAGGAAGTTAGAAAATGGGCATTGGGTTCTAAATATTTCCCGAGGGGTGATCTCACAAAACAGCCACCGGGTGAGCCTCCCGCTCTCCCACCCACAGACCACCCACCACTTTGTGGTTAACCTGGATTGTGCAGCTTCTAGAAAGCTGAGTGCACTTAGTAGCTCATAATTTAGCACTTCTCTCTTTTCAAATCCTTTCTTATATGCTATTTTGGTCTTCCCAGTGAAATTGGCATTTATTAGTTGTAAATTCCTAAGACTATGAGCACTGAATTTGGAGACCACAGTTAATTCCTGGTACTGCTACTTATTAGGTGTGTCTCCAAGGAAGTCTGTAGCTCTTAGCCTCAATCTCTGGGCCAACAAATGGAAAGGGTTGTAATGAGATTTAAAAGAGATGATGTAATTACATGCCAAGAAACGTTAGTGGAATATGAATGCCTATATCTCCTTCTGCACTTGGTATACTGGTGTGTGTGTGTGTGTGTGTGTGTGTGTGGTGTGTGTGTATATATATATATATAGAGAGAGAGAGAGAGAAGGGTACCACTTTCCCTGAGTCAGCAATGACAAGCAGATGGGTAGGACGGAGCATACCCCTTCCAGAGAATGGCAGCTCATTCTTTCTCCATCCTATGATGAAGCCATGCATGCTCTGTGGGGAGCCTCTCTGGGGCTCCGGCACTGCCAAGGAGGTGAGGAATCCCCTGCAACCACTCCTCATATTGCGTGAATATGCTGGCTATGGACGTCACGGATGTGACTATGATAAATTACCGAGGGCAAAGGTGTTATATTTTGTTGTTTCCCTTTTTTTTCAGGGGCAAAAGACAAGCACACTGAGGTCTTTCTTCTTCCTTTGGTTCAATCCCAAACTATGGCCCAGTAGCTAATTTTGTCTGTTAGCCTCTTTGTTCACTAATTAATAACTATGAACAGCTGGAGAGGGGTTTACTCACCTTGAGAAGAGGGAATTGTGTGCTCAAGAGAGATGTCACTTAGGGAGAAAAGAAGAACCTTTCCAGATACAGAAGAACCAAACTAAACATGGCCAGAATTAGACACATCTTTAAGAGGGCCAAGAAAAGAAAATGAGCTTTATTTGCCTTCCGTATGGCCAACATGCCGCCCCCTGGTTTCTGGGTAGTTCCACTCTCTAGTATCTACTTTCATCAGGAAACAGAAATACCAGCTGCCTCAAAGCAAGGTAATTCTCTAGCAATTTTAGATCTGCTTGAAACCAGGGAGCATAAAGCTGGGGAACAGCAGGTTTTTCTGGATGGAACAGAAAATCTGATCTTGAATAAAAAGAAACCTCCAATTCTAATCTTGTCCAACTTCAGTTCCAGTCAGTGAATGAGAGCCAGAGATCACTGTGTATATTCCAAAAATGGCTTAAAAACACACCCAGGCAAAATAGTCTTATGTTTTTAAGACCCCATGAAGAGGATGAAGAGATGGGTAGATGCTGCATTTTTGAGAAGTGGAGGGAAAGGATGAAGCGGTGTTCCGGAGTGGTCAAGGCATGGACTCTGGATTTGGAATCAGGCTCTACCACATGCTAACTGTGTGACCCTAGGCAAGCAATGCAACCTCTCTGAGGTTGGCCTCAGTGGCCTCATCATCTGGTATGGGAATGCTGATAAAGGTAAATGAAGTAATGCACATAGAATGCTTAGTATATTTTGGGTCAGGCAACGAGATGACCAAGTCCAGCTCCTGCCTCAAAGCAGGTAAGAATTTATTCTTCCCATTTACAAGTGAGGGAACTAAGCCCACAGGTCAAGGTCAGACTGTCAGTACTGGCGTAGCAGAGATATGAACATTTTCTTTGTGAGTTACAATGCAAGAATACTGCTCTTCTCCTCACCGCACCGCCTCTAAGTCCATATGCCGATGGTCCTGCACTCCTCCCACACCTACTACAAAAGAGAGCTGGGGCAGTGGTAGTTCTTAGATCCATCTGTTTTGGGGTGATGAGAAAGTCATACTTCTTGTATCCCTGAGATGCACGATAAATAAGGAGTCAAGGCTACTCAGTGACACAGTTTATGAACCTTTAAAATAGTCACAGTCATCCCTAAGCTCCTGCATTCAACTTCTGGGGCCCGGGCTAGCCTCCTGGTGTGGGCTTGACCAGGACCTTCTTCACTTGGATCATGAAGCAAAGGAAAGATTGCACTAACGCACAGGGTAATTGGTGCATCTGCCTACTGATTGGTGGGTGGCTTAGGTTCAATTCGATTCAATTTAACGGAATGAATTCAATTCAGTGCATTTATTGAGTGTCCAACTAAATGCAAAGGATCGCCCTGGTTCCTGAGGGGTGGGGGCAGGGAGGAGTGGGCTGGAGCATGATACTAGCTACAGTGTCTTGCCCTCAAGAAGCTCACAGGTAGGAGCTGGACAGACATGGAGACATGTCGGTTGGCATTACTGATGTGTGGGACCGGTAATTCTTTGTTGTAGGCCCTTGTATTGGAGGATGTGCAACAGCATCCCTGTTATCTACCTACTAGATGCCAGTAGGACCTGTCTCTAGCTTGGACCACCAAAAATGTCTCTAGACATTGCTGAATGGCCCCTGTTGTGAGCATTGCTGTACTAGGAGTTCCGTAAAAGAGGCAAGAACTCAGTGTCATGTGGGCAAAAAAGCAGGTAACTCATTGTAACCAGGGCAGGCTTCATCAACAAAGTGACATTTGGGCTGGGCCTAAGAGAGTGAGTAGAGTTTTGACAAGTACCATTTCTATCTTAATAAGGGAAAAATAAAGCAGCAGGAAATTCTAGTACTCTGTGTTAAGGGACTTGGCATCACCTGCAGACTATAGTGAGAGAGCTTCTCAAAATATTTAACAGTTAATGTGGTACTCCCTGGTCAGAATGGGCCCGAGGAATAGGGTGGGGGCAGAGTCCAGCACCAGCATTAGCTGTGAGTTGCTGAAGTGTGGGATGGTGAGAAGGTCCTAGAAGGGGCATGGGGCATTTGCAGGGCTCAGAGCAGCTCACGTTTTTCAATCCTTTAACAACTGATGGAGGAAGGTGGCACATATCAGCTGAATGGATCTGTCCTCTTCCAGAACAGATCCCAGAGGTCTTAAAGGAAGGCTCGAAACTGCTTTGGCCTGACAATGGTGAAAAACCCCTTTCCAATTCAAGAATTGATGCTGATGGTATATCCAACAGAAGGTACATACTGTAAATATTGTTGGGGAGGGGGTAAGGGAAACAAAGCTGGTTTTGCTGTTGTAGGTTTAATATCCACTTTACAAAATTTTATGGTTCCTTCCTGGTCCTCCCCAGGTGCCCCCCTAAAACCCTGAGCATTTGGCTTCATTTCTTCAGGGTTCTTTAGCTTGCCTACTGTGAAAACCTGGGTTATGTACAGTTGCTCACCAAAACGGCAACTAAGGCTGGAGCCAAATCCACCAGCTCCGAAAAGAATTTCTGGGTTGAACCTGAAAGGGAGCGAGTAGACCAGGGAAATGAGAATGAACCAGAAATCAAGGCCAGTCTTGCCATGTCTGGAGAAAGCACAAGCTGGTGTCGAGCAGCTGAGGTTCAGCATTCTCTTGCCATGTTCAGAAAAATTAAATTTTAACCCACCCTGTAGGCAGGAGTACTTGGCTCTTTCTGCCAAGCAGATCCCATTTCTGGTCTTTTCCACATGACAGGCCACTTGGACCAGTCAGTAGAGGGCCATCCCTGTGGCCCAAGCAGAACATACACAGCCAGGGAGACATTTCCCCCCCTTGGTCCCTGGTTCTCAAAGATGGGATTTAGTTCCACTGCTGACTACATTCTCTAGTTCCTGGCTAGCCACTTTGCTCGCGTGTCTAAAGAAAGATATGGCTTACTGGAACTCCAAGCAGGTGGCTGGAGAATGACCCAGAGACACTGGAAGAAACACAAAGCTGTTTGCTTGGCCTTGTGCTCTCTCTTCCCAGCTTTGTGCTGGCTTCTATGACAGGTGTGGGCAAGGGCAGGGGGCAGGGGTCTGAGGGCATTGCAGTTCTGTGGGGGGGGGGGGGGAGGGGGAGGCCTGGCAGCTTGACCGTGGGCAGAGCTGAGATGGAAGGTGGGGCATGCACAGGTTTAGTAGGTTCTGGAGGATGGATTCCATCCATTTCTTCCTAGCCAACCCCCCCTTCCCCCTGCTGCATTTCAGAAGCAAACCCCCAATTCCATCATTTTCACCTGGCTCCTGGGCCACTGCAAGGGCCTCCTGATGTCAGTCTGTCTCCAGATTCTCTCCCCTCTCATCCTGGGAGCACAGTTGCCAGATCAATCACTCAAAAACACAGCTAGCACTGTTTTATATCACCTCTCCGTCCACACTCAGAAAGACCCTCCTGCCTACAGTACGATATTGAGATGCCTAACTGGCATTCCGGAGCCAGAAGGTGTGGTCCGCCCCACCATTCTGGCCTTGCTCCCCCTGCTGTTCTCCACACAGCTCTGCTTCAGCCAGGCGGTTCTAATCATAACCCCCAAGACAGGCCTTGTCCAGCCCCAGCCCCAAGCCTGCACAACTGCGTGCCCACCCAGAGCATTGTCCCCTTCAAGTCCTGTCCATGGCCGAGCCACAGTTCACACTCCACTTCCTCCAGAAAGCCCTCCAGACCAGAGTGCATTCCCTGGCCCCCAGCACCCCTGGGGGGCATGCGGCACATCCAAGGCCACATGGTCCTACTGCCTCCTCCACGGGACACTTTGGGCTTTGACTTGCTTCAAGCCGACCTTTGCAGTCCTGTCCCTCTCCACCTCCTACCCTCATTAGCCCTGCTTGGGTGAGCTCCAGAGCTCCTGGGGGCTGCAGAGAGTGCTCGATCCAGGAAAGTAATCCAGAGCAGCAGTGTACAAGCATCCTGCAGGGGACAAGTAGGGTATAGGAGCAGAGCCAAGAAGACGCAGACCCCCACCCCGCCACAAGGCACCACGGACTTCAGAACTTCCTGAAACCCATGGGGCCCACTCCCTAGGCTGAGTCAGGCCTCAGGAGACTCGTGGGCGGGGCTGGATACAGTCCACCATCTCTCCCTCTGGAGATCCCATCCATATGCCAGGATTCCGTGTGATGCCACCTTCTCTCACACAACACCCTTCAGACTCCTAGCCCAAGTAATCTGGCCCTCCTCCAAACTCCCACTCACCTGCCTCGCCTTGACGCAGATTTGACAGGTGACCTGCCGGCAGCACCGAGCATGCTGCTTTGCACCCAGTAGGAGCTCTACCCTTCTCTCCACAATAACCATCTGTCAATCCCTTTTGTGCACGCTTTGGAGTCAAAAGGCACTTGTCTGGCAGAGTCTCATCGGACCCTCACCACTGCTCTGAGAAAGTCAGCGTGAACATCACTATCCAACTTTCCAGATTGGCAACACTGAGGTTCAGAGAGGCTAACTGCCTTTTCAGAGCCCTTATCACCACCAAGAGGTAGGTCACGGATCATCCTGAACTGGTTTGCTGTCCCAAACACTCAAACACAGGATCTTTTTCTCCCAACAAGGAGTGTGGTGCTTATTCAGTGGTCCTTGGGTCCAAGCATCCCCTTCTAAGACCAAGAATAAGGCTGCTACTGGCAAAGGCGAGGGGAGCAGCAGTAAGACAAGGAATTCACCTGGTCTTGTGTAGGTCTTCAAACCCTACCACTTTTTACCAAATCTTCCTGCAACCCACACACATCAAATGCAGGCAGCTTGTTTTGTATGATTGATGAAGACTTTTTTTTTTTTTAACATAAGAATTTAATTACAGGGGAACTGTATTCCCAGAGGGGCTGTCAATTGAGGTCTCACCATATAGACCTTCTGACAACCTCAGGCCGCCTAGGAGACCTCATTAGCCAAGCAGGGAAGGGGAGAAGATGACAGGCCCCATGGGGTAGCGTTTTCAGCAGCGGGTCTCTTGCCAAAGGCCCACAGCATGGGTTCTGAGAAATTAGGTGAGCATCTAATCTGATGATGCCCCTCACTGCCCATCTCACCAAGCTGCTGCTGAGCAAACTAGAAACACAGGAGGGGGATGTTGTGACTCTGGGGACAGAGGCAATTGTGCTGCATTTGGGGTAAAAGCCAGGCATTTTGGCCAACACAGTTCTGAGTCAGGCCCCATTGGGCAGGGCAGGTTACTCAGGCCTCCTGTGCTGGGTAGACAGAAACCTGATAAAACAGGACTCCTACTTCTGTTCTCAGGCCCTTCTGGAGCCTGAGGACTGTCTCCTTCTTGCTCCAGTTTCCTCATTATATAGTTTCTGGGCCCAGGGTATGCGGGAGAGGTGGTGGGTGTGGATCCGGGGGTAGGGGTGGGGAAATGGACACTCCAGAGGAACACAGAACTCCAGATCCTACACCCAGAAAACATGTTCTCTTGAAACCAAACCAAGACAGAAATGCTTATGATGTTTTCCATTCTGCAGCACCAGAGACACCAAATCAAGTGAGATGATCACCGTAGAAAAGTTCTCGAGGAAGGATAAATGGGAAAGAAAGCATTACAATCAACCAGTCCCTCCATGACTGGCCTCTCAACCGTACATTCACTCAATCCTTGCAAAAGTCATCACTCATCAGGCTGCATTAGCCACCCTGAGGAGAGGAGGAACAGAGGGAGGCAGGACAGGGCCCAGGGAGTGAGTGGCTCACTATCGCACCTCCAACTCCTGACACAGGCGACCAAGGGAACCAAACCACCTCTGGGCCAGGGAATGGCTATGAGGACCCCTAGCTTGTTTACTCTGGGCCCCCTGACAGAGCACTCAGCAGACGCAAGATGGAGGAAGGTGATTTCTCTTTAGCTGATGGCCGTCAGAGGCAGAATTGGGGCAGTGACTCTCAACCAGGGGCAATTTCACCCCCCTTCCTCCTGGGGACATTGGACAGTGTCTGGAGACACCCCCCAGCTGTCACAAGTAGGGGGAGGACTGCTCCTGGCATCTGGTAGGTAGAGGCCAGGAATGCTGCTAAACGTCTTCCAGTGCACAGGACAGCTCCTGACAACAAAGGATTCTCTGTCCCAAAACGTCAGTAGGGCCAAGATTGAAAGGCGTGAGTTAGAGTGTCTGATAGTTCCTGCAGCCACCGCCTTCAGAAAGGCCCTGAGGGAGCAGACCAGAGGGCCTGCGGGAGCCACCGTGAGGAGGCAGCCTTTGGCTTGTGGTCATGAACAAGAGCATTCCAACAATTCAACAGGTATTTGGAGGAGCCTTCATCATCCTTGGATGATCCGACAGGTCCTGCCAGGAAGACCACAGAGGGATGCCTGAGTTGGGTGGGAGAATGAAGTGGGTGACCTTCACGGTCCTTTCCAACCCAAGAGACGCTAGTTTCCAATGATTAGAAGGCTACAGGGCCAGGCAAGGGTGGCCGGCTGGGGCAGGGGTGCATGGTGACGGGGGCAGAGCTCAGCTCTTGTTCAGTGGAGAAGGGCTGGAGAAGGGCAGGGGGTACTTACGGTTCAGGCCAACAACTGAGCCTGCAGGGAGGGAATGTTACCCATTCAACAAGCCATCAGGGCATTTGGGCTAATTGGTTCACTGACATAACTGGCCACCTGACCACTGGCACTTCCTCTTCTATCTCCTGTCAATGGGCATATTCTGCCCCATTCTCCCCCTTTGATCTTTCTATTATTTGAAGGGCAATATGGTGTCGTGGTCAAGGGCACAAACTCTAGAGTCACATTGCCAGGGTTCAAATCCCACCTCTGCCACTGACTATTCATGTGACTTTGGGCAAATTATAGGACCTCTCTAGTGCCTTAACTTCCTCATTTGTAAAATGGGGTCATGATAGTGTCCTACTACCTAGGTTGACTCTTGGAAGTAAAGTGGCCAGCACAGTGGCTGGTATGTGATGGCCATTCCATCAGGGTTGATTAGTATTAATATTGTCACAACCTAATCCTCTGAGGAAGGTCCAGTACTGGGTTTTTCTCAGCAGTGGGTTCTCCACTTGGTGGAGCGAGGTGGGGTCTCTGCTCTTACCCTGGTGTGGTGAGAGAAGACATACGCAGCAAAAAGGAATTCCACAGAAGCCGCCAAACCAAGGATGTCACAAGAAGGAAAAGTCACCTCACTAGAGTTTTCCAGACAAGCCACTAAGTGAACAAACATGATTCCCAAGGTGAACATCATAGCTAGAGAGCCCAAAAGGAATTCTGAAACTTTTCGTGAGCCCTGGGGCCACTCCTTTCACCTTGCTCCATTTCTTTCTCTGATCTCTGCAACCACTACATCTTTATACCTTGATTCATGGGAAATTACTCTTCTTTCCTCCCCAAGACTAAGCAAATAACCAATCTGCAAATTCCTAGTCAGACTGCAGTATTCCTGGAGCATCTACTATATGCGGAGCCCTTTTCGGAGGACACTGTGCCAGGCCCTGAGCATAAACAATCCTACCCTCATCCTATGGAGGAGGAGACAGAGGCTCAGAAGCTGAAATAGCTCAAGTCTTTATAAAGCCGCAGAGAAGCAGAGCTGGGACTTAAAGCCAGACCTGTGTGAGTCCAGAGCTCTTCCCACTTGTCTACAGGACCTTCCTCCAGAGTCCGGGAGGCAAACTGCATGCCTGTGACCATGCTGTGCACAAGGCTAACATCTCAGTGAGGATGAGGGCAGGGTGGGCTGTGGGCGGGCTTTCTCTCCTTGCATGGTGTGTCCCTAGTAAAGATGTCCCTGGCCTGGCAGAGTCAAACATTTGCCTGTAAGACATTTATCCCATGTGAGCCCTTCCATTTTCCCCTCACCTTAAAAAAAAGATGATTCCAATAAAGAAAGTCCTGGAGAATCTCCCTGATATTCTGTTGGAATTTCCTAGATGGTTAAAACCCAGCCCAAACTTCTTCCTTATCCCAAAGCTGCTAAGACCACTTTCCAAACCAAGTCTCAGCTCCATAAGCTATATTTTGGTGCCATCTCAATCCGAAGGGTGCTTTCATTTCCCACCCTAGACATGTTTTTACAATCCATGGGAACATATTAGAGCAAACCAATCCCGCACCCTACAGCCTAGGCTGCTGCTCAATGGTTATGTGACCTTGAGCAGGTCACGATCCTGTCTTTGGGCCTCAGTTTCCCCATCTATCGAGTGAGGGGACTGGATAAAGACCTGCAGTCCTTTCTGGGGCCGTCATCCTTCAATTCAGCAAGGTTCCTCTGGAGCAGCCATCCTCTTCACTGCTCTGGGCTAACTGGACTCCAAAATATAATCCTCTCAGAGGATGTCCACTGGAAAGGCATTTAGGGATTGGGTGGACTTCAAAGGAGAGCTTTTCCCACTGGCATCTGAATGCTGACATTACCCACTCACATCCATCCATGTTCCCATCTTTCATCTGGGAAGTCCAGGAGAGGAGCAAGCTCGGGAATTATTTCCCACTGTCCCCTGGTTCCTGAGAAAGAAACCTTTCCCCTGAGACATTCCCGGCTCCTTCTCCAGAGCGCCCCACGTTCTGGGTCCCTCCGGGAGAGATCTTAAAGTGTGGCAGGCAGACGGAAGTGCGAGTTTATATTCAGCATGCCAAACATTCTCAGGATGACTTCTAAACATAACCAGGCCTTAATATAGTGCCTCTTCTTGTGTCGACTACTCGCCTGAAATCCTTGCCCACCCGGCTTGTGAGCCCCGTTCCCTCAGGGAGACTATTTGTAGTCCTGCACCAGGTGCTGTGGCTCAGTGAGAAGACACCAGAAACGCCAACAGGAGAGGGGGCTCTGGTGTCTGGAGCATGCCAATCACCTCCACGTTGGGCTTGTCTAAGTGGTTGAGAAGCTGCATGACTCAGCATGGGCTGGAAACCACTGGAAGTCCCCACCAACCTGGGTCTGAAGGGTCTAGCTCCTTCTGGCCAGGACTGGGGGCTGTCTGCCCTTGCCCTGAAGAGGGAGGTGGGTCTGCAGACCCAAGATCCAGCAGGTGGGCAGCAGGTCCAGGAGGTCAGGACTGGCCTGGGCCTCCCCTGGGCTGTCCAGGCCCCTCCCCATCCCTGGACATGTCTGTGGGGAATGGTCCCACCTGGCAGCTAGCCCAGCCACTCCCCTACCTCCACTGCAGGCGAGGAGGGGCCCATTCACAGCTCAGAGTGGGTCTGTGGCACAACCACCTCACTGCCTTTTCTAGGGCAAGCTTCTCTCCCTGAGACCTCACAAGAGTTCCCAGCTGGCAGGGACTCTCTCAGTATGTTCCAAGGGCTGTTCTCAATGGCTCTGTGAGAATAGTCCCAGGGTAGAAATTCTTACTCCCAGACCCTCATCTGGATTCGGGTGTGAGGGCTGAGACATGCCCCCTGCACACACATAGTCTCCTAGAGCAGGAGGGAAGCAGGGAGGGTGGCACTGGAGTCTGAGACCTGTTCCCAAGGTGGGAAGGGGTTGAGGGAACTTGGCCTCCTGCAGAAGCTGCCCAGGGACATGCGTGGGCACCTGTGGCCTAGTGTCCACAGCTCAGGCTTGAATAAGGCAGAGGGAGAACAGGCCTGAGTAGGGCACAGGGGTCCGGACCCCAGAAGACAATTCTACACAGGAATTCCAAAGGCAGGAGCTATGAGCTTGGCCCTCATGGCTCCTGGGTTCCCAATCTCTGAGATTCTCTGGTCCTCGGACCTGCACTCCTGCTGACCAGTGTGTGGGGGTCAGGCCCAGAGCCTGCTACTGTGTTTGATTCTGAGCTGGCTGCATGTAGGACCTCTGCTGAAGCTTTTTACTAAACCCACAAGTAAATATGTAGAGCCTGGCTTCCTTCCTTCCTTCCTTCCTTCCCCCATCTACCTCCAGAAAGTAGATGCTTACGCAGCAGGCAGATGCTTCACAGAGTTGTCTTCAGAAGGAAATGAAATAATGAATGTTGTGAATGGGCCTTGCACACAGCACCCAGATGTTGGCAGAAGTGCAGATGACAAGGAAATGATCTGGAAGACAGGCAACCATGGGTGTTGGTAAATCTCAGTCCACTCCTCACCGATAGATGGGGGGAAAGTGTGGAGTGTGTGGGGAGCCAGAGAAGGGAGTCCCCATTCCTTCATCTGGATGCTAACTGCACACACATGGCAGGCTCATAGACCCCTAGGGATAGGACACAGAGTAAGGCATGGAAGAACTTAGGGGAGAGGAGAATTATGAGGCAGGAGACGGGCTGAAGTAGGGTATGTTGCCATACAAGGAGGGGTGCCTAACTCATCGGAAGGGGGTCAGACGACCTAAGTCTGACAGGGTCTGTGGCACTAGCCAGAGTCAAAGGGCTACATGGGCGCCTAGCATTCCGAGAAGAGAGGTGGTTGGGCAGAAATCCAGAGGTCAGATGATTCAAATCATGGGGCACTCCCAAAAGGGCCTTTGAGGGGAATGAGAAATCAGATGGTTGTCACATATACACTGCTTTGTGTGTATTTATGGATCTACCTGTCTATTCTTATCATGAAGTGGATACAAAGATTTATTAGGTTTATTAGAAATAAGCGAAATGCTGATTTCTCAAGGCTACCTTGTAAGACCTTCCAATCACCCCCTGCTGAGACCCAGCGAACCTGCACTTTGTCACACTGGCAGACTAAGGGAGTCATCCTCAAGGCTTGGAAGGTGCTCCTGGGGTATACCCTGAAGCAGGCACTGAGATGTGAAGGGGATGTTCAGAGAAAGTGGGCAAGTACTGGGCTGAGCCACAGCGACGCAGACACAGTGTCAATATCTATCTCTTCCTGGGGTCACAAATTTTAAAAATAGCAAGCCCATTGTCCCAAAGCACTGGAACAATGGACACATTTCCTCTAGAACCTGGGCAACAGGAGTCTGTCCCAGGCCGAGGAGGGGGGTGGGGTACCTCTGCACACGCATGCGCACGCAGACACACATGTATGTGCGCACACTATACAGCCCAGCCTTCCACACTCCACCCACAGACACACGAGCCACGGCCATGGCCTCCCGGAGAGCAAGGTCTCCGGGAAGGTTTCCAGAGAGACTGGGAAGGTGGGCTCCCCAGGACCCCAGAGGGCCTGCAGTGGTTCTGGATGGAAAACAGAGGCAGGCTGTGCATCGTAAAAGCTCCTTTGAGCCTGAGTGCTACCACAAGGGCCCAGTTTCTTCACACACTTAGCTAGTCTCAGAGGTGACTCATGGGGTTTCCTGTGCTGGGCAAGGCCCGGGGGGGGGGGAGCAGGGGGAGGCGGGCTGGGTCAGTTTCTCCTTTCCTTCCTCCAGGTCCTGGATGTTGGAATTTGGCAGGGAAGAAAGACGAAAGGGGAACTCCATGAAGGTTCCAAGGCCTAAACATCATCCCTTCCTCCTTTTTAGGACCTCAGGGAGAGACCACACTATGACCCAACCTATTCAGCCACCTCCATGCCATGGTTCTGAAATGAATGATTTCAGGTAGACAGCCTAGACCAACTCTAGAAAGAGTAGAGGCAACTTACATGAAGAGATAGAAATCACCTTGTAATTAAAAACACAGTCTTCAAAATTAAGCAGAGGGGTTCAAATCCAGCTCTGCCACTTTCCAGCTGTGGGATCTTGGGGAAGTTACTTAATGACTGTGTCTCAGTTTCAATATCCATGAAATGTCAATATTAACAGAATCTAACTCTTAGAATTATTTGTGAAGTTTACCCAAGTTAATATATGTAATAAAGCACTTAAGATTTAACCAGGTATTTAAATCATTAAAATACTTCAGAACTAGTTAGTTAATAGCTACTACTCTAAGCAACCCCCCTAAATCTCCTACCACAGCCCTTCCTTGGGGCCCCCAGAACTTGCCATGACACAGCTACTAGGGAGTTAACAGCTGGTATGCAGGTGGAAGGAGGAGAGAGGGCAGTGTCTGAGTCTGGGGTGGCGCCTGTGCCCAGCATGGCTTCATAGTGACATGCCACCCCTGCTCCACAGGTTCTTGCAAAGTCCTCCTTGGCCTCTGCACACTCTGCAAGTACTTTCAACACCCCCCGCCCCCAGAGTGCTCTCGGGGAGAACCAAGCCTTCCAGTGAACTTCAGGCATTCCCACAATCCACTGGTGGGAAGGGAACCTGCTTGCCTTTCTCCTGGTTCTCAGCAGGTGATTCTTCTCCAGATTATTCAAACCCAGAGATGCAGGGTTCAGGGCCCCAGAGCTTGACCTTGTGTGATGCCCAGCTTCGGTTCTAGATGTTTGGGAAAAGCTGGACTCAATGCACACTTCTGTGAAGCTAGACAAAACCTTGGGGTTGCAGCACCAGCTTGTCAGAGTAAACATGTCTTAAAGAAACAGGAGTTCAGGCCATGTAGTCCCACATCACTGCGCACCATTCACCCTGCCCTGGCTTATCATCCCTGCCTGGACTGATGTTGGGGCAGGTAGAAAGTAAGACTTTAGAGTCAGAAGACATGAGTTTGAATCTCAGCTCTGCTGCTTATCAGCTGTGGGGCACAAGGCAAGTCCCTCGCGCCCTCAGCTACTAGTCCATGTTCCCTCCGGTAACATGAGTGCCGAAGGGGAGGTAAAAGACCCACCACAGGGTCAGGCACCCAGTCGGCATTCAAAAACCCATTAAGGGAGGAGGTTTGGACTGTGCATCTTCCTATGTATCTGATGTATGATTAGAACTCAAGAAAGATTAATATAATATAAATATTAAAAGGGAGTTGCTTGGTCCTTGGATCTGTAATGTAAAACACCCTAGAAAGAAAGGAGAGGGAGAGAGACTCAGATAAGGGCATGAGGCATGTCCCTGCTCCCGTGGGGGCAGGAGAACCTTCCCAAAGACGTGTGAAAAGGCACACGTGAAACCCTTGCACACCCAGAAGAGGCACCTCACAAAGAATGTCTTATCTTTGCTGCATCATCCCATTTAACAAGCTGGTGATTTTCAACTTACCCTGTAAACTTCCGTTACCTGGGATCTTCACAGGCACAATCAGCCTTAAAAGCAGGGCTTGGGAGATCTCTAGACACTATTGGGAAAAAAACGATACCCCAGATTTCAAGAAATTCCAGACCACCTAAAAGATGTCTTTAGCAACCTAATTCCATTTTCGAGGCAGGTTGCTCCTTAAATTTACTGCCTGAGGGCACCAAAGATTTTCAAACAATCACTGTCAGATCACCCTGAGAGCACAGGGAAGGCAACACTGTTTTCCCTCTTTCCCGTACAGGAACCAAACTCATCATTTATATCAGGCAGGGGACAAAACACTGTTATGTTCAAAGAGTAATTTACTTTTAGTCAAAGAAAACTGGCCCTTGTTTGGTCCGTGTGCGTGCCTCTGGCCAGCATCCTTTTCCAGTTTGCTCTTCTCCTGTTCACGTGAATGGTTCCTTCTCCAGCTACCTGCCAAATCATTTCCCTACTGCTGTGTAAACAGAAGCTCAGGAACCATTGTTTCCAGGAAGCATTATCTAATTAACACTATAGATTTTGCAACCTAACCTACCGGTTTCTTTTCCTAGCCTCCATTCCTACTCTGGGCACTTCTATCATTACTGAGCCAAGACCCCTCCTGCAGCCAGAGCTCAGCTATTAGGGTTGCAGATAAAATAAGGACACTCAGCTGGATCTGAATTACAGCTAGACCCCCCCCAAAATCATTCTTTTTTATAATATGTCCCAAATAATACATAGGAAATACGTACTAAAAAATGTTTATCTGAAATTCTAATTTAAGTGGGCATCTTAAGTTTTTTGTTGTTACTGTTCTTTGTTTCCTTTGTTTTTTGCTAAATCTGGCAACCCTATCTGCTATCCATCTTCCTTGTTTATACATCAGAGAAAAAGAAGAAAAAGGCCTGTCAACAGCGAGTAAAGAGAGAGGTCACAAACCCAGGCACTAGATCTCAATCTCTTTGAAGCACAGCCTCTTAAACCTTTCCCCAGTCATTTACACCCTCTTTTAACAAGGTCTGTGGCGGGTCACCAGTACCCTGAGATGAAGTAAGGAATTGCTAAAGAAGGCAGGCTACTGGCAGAGAAAGAGCCCCTGGCTCGGAATCAGAAGACCTGGTTCTCGGTCCCATTGCCCCCTTCCCTATTCACGTGGTCTTTGACACATTGCTCAACTCTTAAAAGCTTAACGGGTTCCCCCCCCCCTGCTTCTAATCAACAAATTAGAGATGATTCTATTTACCTTGCAGAGTTGATGTAAGGACTAAATAAAATAATGCATATGAAAAACACTAAATAAACACATGATCCTTGTTATCACAAAGAGACACATTGACAGAAAAAGAAAGAAGCATCCCACAGTCTTACTGCAAGGAAGGAAGCAAACTGTAACAATCAAACACAAGCACCACAAAGACAGCCCTCTGAACTGACCTCATACAGGCACAAAGAACTCTGTCGCTTCATTCTGCTACAGCACTGATGTTCAAAATGGGCTTTGGGGTATCTTGATTAAATATATGATTGCATATATGATTAAATGATTAAACTATATTCCTGTATTCTGTTGAAGAAAGCAGCAAAGGGTTTCCTCCAGGCAAATCTGTCTAGGCCCCAGGGCTTCCGTATTTGACACAGCCCATCAAAAACCACAACAGTTGCTTCAAAAAAAAAAAAAAGTATTGAGTACCTACTATGTGCCAGGCACTGTGCTAGTCATATTCCATTCATAAGATTAGAAAGAAACTCTGTGTTCAAAGCAAGTGGCTATTATCCCTCTTGTAAATATCTGTGGAATGAATGAAGAAGTAGGTGAATGAGTCCCCGAGGTGAATTCACAAAGTGCTGGAAACATAAAAAGGACTCAGGATATACCTGTGTGTAGATTAACTCCTCTCAGGATGGGTGAGAGCACAGGGCAGGGAATAGGAAAGGTACCAGTATGTGCATGAATTGGAAATCCAAGAGAACTCTGCTCCATCACTGAGGGCACCAAGCATGAGTTACAGGGAAGGTAATATCGTTGGAATTACAACTCAGCAATTACCTTCCCATTATACACTGGAGATGAGACTGCTTGATGAACCAGAGGGAAGCCATTTCTAAAGATAATATTTAAGCGGCTAACATTAAATGAGTCATTCCTTTTCTGTAATATTTGGAAATGATGTGTTCTGTTTTACTTTCCTAACAAACAGCAGGACGCCATCATCGCTCCCATTGTTCTAACCTATGAGGGCAGGTGGAGACGTGCTAGAGCAGCATGGAATTGACTCCTGGAAGGGTACCTGCGAGAGTTACATGGAGCTCTGAGGTGAGTGGGTGTCTTGGGGGTATGCAGATGGGCTGAAATAAGCCAATAGCCAGCTGCAGTGAGTAGGACATTGAAGCCAGGACCAGGAAGGCTGACCCAATGAAATAAATCCCCTGTTAATCAAACTCCCTATCAACCAGTTAGTCATGCCTGAGTGTGGCCCACCATTCAGGTGCACAGGAGATGAGGTGGTTGGGGGGCTTGTCAAAGAGATGACAGGGGTGAGCTTGTCCTCAGGAAATTCATTTTCTGCACTGGACAAAAGCCACGAAGGCAAGAAGCTAACAGAAGCACACAGACATCACAGTAGAGTAGGCCTGTGCAGGAGAAGGCCTCCGTGTGAGTGCTGAAGCCTAGCTACCCGTGCAAAATGCAAAGCCAGCAAAACTGTCCCCTCCCGAGCTAGGATTCCATAGCGCCTCTGAAATCAATGCTTCCAAAGGCAGGATCTCACTTGTGCTGACTTGAAATCCTAAGGAAATTTGATCTAAAAGGGTTCTTAGAGATCAGATCATTTAATCCTTCATTTGAACTGATGCGGAGCAAAAGGGCGAAAGGAAAATGATTACTGTGTGCCAAGCTCTTAACACGTTACTTGATCCTCATGACAACTCCATGAGGTAGACAGCATGATCACTGTGCACATCACGTGCCCAAAGTTGCACAGCTAGCATGTGGGCAAGGGACTCAGGGCCGTCCCCCGGGTGCACAGGCTCTTTCCTTGCTGCTTCAAACCTCTGCAGGTGAGGACAGCAAGGGCCTGTCCAGGGGACAAGTACTGAGCAGCCCTGCCTGGCGAGGCCCAGGGCCCTTGGCCCAATCCCAGTGCACTTCCCACTTCACAGCTACTTCTGATATGGTCTTGAAGGTGCCTACACTATATTTCAATCAAAGTCCAAAGCTGGTTGGGAAACAAAGGCTCCAGGACATAAATTAAATAGTTGGACATTTACTATGATCTCTTTTTTCAAGGAAATTTCAGATAGGGATCAAATCAATCCCATCTGGCTACGTTTCTAGGAACTATCCAAATTTTTTTGTTACACCAGAATTTTGTCTCAACAATAAGCAGAAATAAGGATGCCCCTGGCTGGGGTCTGGCCATATTTTGTCAGAGATTTTATAGGTGGCTCTTCAGTTGTGTTTTAAAAGAATGAGGGTTGGTTCAGAAAACATTTTCCAATGCCATATCATGTTTATTTGTTATTTCCTTTCAGATCAGTAAAGATAATGCTCAGATAACTGGTGTGGGTCTGAGGAACTCGGAACTATATACTCTGCAATTGAGAATCTAGATTTGAATAAGCTTTCTTAAGGGTCTTGGCAACATACAGCAAGAGGCATAACATTTCACCTATAAAACCCCCTACTAGACTTCCTCATCAGGAAAGAGCAAGCACAAACTGTGGAAAGAGCCAAGATGTCCATCGACAGATGAATGGATAAAGAAGATGTGGTATATATATACAATGGAATATTATGCAGTCATCAAAAGGAATGCGATCTTGCCATTTGCAATGACGTGGATGGAACTGGAGGGTGTTATGCTGAGTGAAATAAGTCAATCAGAGAAAGACATGTATCATATGACCTCACTGATATGAGGAATTCTTAATCTCAGGAAACAAACTGAGGGTTGCTGGAGTGGGGA
>NW_027397136.1:1496994-1642734 GCF_003265705.2 Callorhinus ursinus
GGGGGGATGGGTTAGCCTGGTGATGGATATTAAAGAGGGCACGTTCTGCGTGGAGCACTGGGTGTTATACACAAACAATGAAAACAAATGATGTAATGTATGGTGGTTAACGTAACAATAAAAAAAATTCGAGGAGGAAAGAGGAAGCACAAAAAAAGATGTATACTGAATAAAGTTACTTATTACATATATTATAAAGGTATATATAGAAGAATAAAGCTATTCTTCATAGTGCTGTTGATAATAGAGAATGCTCTCCAAACATGGAATGGATTAAATACATTGTGGTACCTTCATATAATTCAATATTACGTTACTATTAAAATGATACTGGGCGCCTGGGTGGCTCAGTTGGTTAAGCGACTGCCTTCGGCTCAGGTCATGATCCTGGAGTCCCGGGATCGAGTCCCGCATCGGGCTCCCTGCTCAGCAGGGAACCTGCTTCTCCCTCTGGCCCTCCTCTCTCTTTCTCTCTCTCATTCTCACTCTCTCAAAATAAATAAATAAATCTTTAAAAAAATAAAATAAAATGATACTGTAGATTCATACTTAATGCCACAGAAGGAGAGTCAATGTTATGTAATTAAAGAAGAACGAGGTTACATAGTATAGTAGGATTATTTTTTAAAAATTATATATTTCCTGCATTTGTATGGTTAAGGATGGAAGGATATACACATAAAAGTAGTGTCCCTGAGGTCTGATATTTTGGATAGATTTTTTTTTCTTTTTAAAACTGTCTTTTAATTTTTCTATAATGATTATGTATTACTTGCATTTAAGATTATTCTTTAAAACAATGGCTGTTACTGAAATCTGGAGAAAAAAAGCGGGGAGCAGTTTTTCCACCAAACAATATGGTAAACTCATAGTAAGATGATCAGGTTAGCCCATAAAACCTATTAAACTGGTTTAAAGTGGTCAATAGAACAACTCCATTTGGGGAGGTGATGGGGGAAGGGGATGAATTTGGTGGAGAAAGGGACGTGGAGGAGAGGTGCCCTCTCATTTCTTCGGGCCCAGGACAAGCCCTTGACGCCCCTATTCCACTTCCAATGGAAGGTGTCTGATATTCTCATGCTTCCATTGGATCCCCCATTGGGGCCCACTCTCCAAGTCATTCTCTGCTCCAAAGTTACTTCAAACTCCCCTTCCCACCCCAAACCCCTCCCCTCACACCTCACCCAATCACAGGGGAGCAACAGAATGGCTTCGGCCCAGCAACCAGCTGAGATGAGCCATCTGTGGCAATTGCCAACAGACTGGAAAGTGGCTGTGACTCTAGCCATACAACTTCCCCTGGTAGGCTGGGGGTCATCTCTGGTCTGCAGGTCACTTTTGGCTCCAAGACACCCTAAGCAACATACCCAGTCCTGCTGATGATGTGGGTCCACTGGTCTTGAACCAATGTTCGCCTTTTCCCCTTAGCATCTGTTTCAGACAGTCTGTTACACCCAAGGAGCCCAACCTGGAGCCTTATCTTGCTCTTGACTCTGTCATGGTACTGTTATGTCTACACAGATGCCCATTTCACTCTAATTCTCTGACTTACTGATTCTGAAAGGGTTTGCAGCTCATTAACTAGCCCTTTGGCAGATACTAAGGAGCTATAATAGAAAACAAACAAACAAAAGAGTTGCCCCTCTATCTGTAAGTTACCTTACAGATAGCCAACACTGGGATCTAAAGTTGACCAAGGCATGCTCCACCATGGAGAAAAGTCAGCCTGGCTGCAGAAAATGCCAGTTGGTGCTAGTAAGGAGGTAGGGTCGGATAGTGAGATAGAATCAGGCAAAGAAGGGATATTTCAGTGTTAAGAGCTTGAACTAAATCCTGGAAGAGCTATTCTAGGTGCTGAAGCAGGAAAAGGACACAATTAAGGAGAGTTAGGGGAAGATTTAAGTAGAGGCTGCCCATGGCACATTGCACGGGGCTGAGACCAGAGGCAGTGACCAAACCGGCGTTAGATGGGAGGGGTTTGGTCACTGAATCTTTCAGAGGGGCTAGTGAAGGACCATGACTCTGGCTCAGGACTCGAGAGCCAGCCATGGGCCCCAGAGCATGTTTCTCAGCTCCTCTGGGCAGCCCATTTTCCATGGGTGAATCGTACATGATAACTGATAACCCTGCCCTCGGATGGATCTCACAGGGCTGCTGCAAAGAGCTTTGTTAAACTGTAGAGTGCTATACAAATGTTAGCTATTATTATTAAATGACTGAGACAGTATTTTGTCAGCAGCTTAGTTCTGCTCAGTTGAACATTGCATTCCAAACATTTCACCAAATACCAAACAGAACTTTGTTATTTAGGGAAGAGATTCAGGAGCTTTCATGGAACACTGGAAAATCTAAACAGCAGCTAAAAACACAACTATCCCAGCTTCCATGATAAGCATTTTCAATCAGGTGGGGCTGGGGGCTTCTGACACCCAGAGTGCCCTGAAGGTGCTTGGCTCCAAGAGGGGTCTGGGTCTGGGAAAAGTATGAAGGGAGGGGGGCACTCACATGACCAAAGCCAACGATCCTAGTTTCCTCTGGGTTTGTTTATCTGGTGATGTACCCTACGTGCTCATCTACCTCTACACAAGCAGAGCCTCTACAGAAACTTTCTGGAGTGTCGAAGTTCCTGAAAACTTGCAGTCACTAACCCTTAGCCTTGGAAGGACCCTACAGCAAAACTGCCTCCCTTCCTGTCTACCTTCCACCGACCTGTAAGCTTCTTGAGGGCAGGTATTCTTTTTCTAGTAGCTGGCTAAAGGCCCAGTATGAAGGCAGCTTTCAGTGCAGACATCAGATGCTTGTGTAACTGGGTGTGTGGATAGGTAGATGCATGGATGCAAGGTGAATGGCTAAATAAATTCTAGGGCATTTCGGACCCAATGTCTAAAATACCAATCTGTTGCTTCCGCCTTTTCAGATGCAGCCACCTGTTCTTCCAGTTTCTTACTCTTACAAAAGAAAAATATTCTCCCTCACCTACCCCAACAACTGCACTCCATCAGCTTCATTCTTCCACCATTTCTGCCTAGGAGGAGGCTGTTCTGTTAGCTCTGAAGTCTGATGTGGCCCAGAAACCTCTTCCCCAGGACGCTCCTAAAGAGGAGGAAATGGCTAATGAGTTGGCACTGGTTCTTCCCTGGGCATGGGATGAGAAGTTTCAGGGAGGAGGGGGAAAGAACCCTCTGGAAGGGTAATAGAATTCTATTTAAACACCATATTTTCATTTACGTTTTTCACTAAGCACAAAAGCTCCCCTTTAAGTCCTCATCTCCTGGCGAACAGACTATTCCTGTCCATCTGAGTCACGTATCTCTGGGCAGCCAGACCTTCTGACTCACTGGTGGTTGAAATCTCAGATTCACAATACCACAGAGCTACTAAAAATAGGAACCATGTACCTGGGCCCCAAAATAGGACAGAGACAAATAACGCTCTTTAAAAAAAAAAATACTGGCTTATCTGTAATGTGAAAATCTAACAGGGGCTATAATTGTCCTCTTTCATATGGTCTTAAATTTAATAAAACCCCCTTGAATCTTTTGGAAATCAGCAGCCTAGATGGACAGATACAGTAGACAGAAAGACAGATGGGAAGAGTTGGAATAATTCTGCCTAACACATTCTGGTTGTTTTTATTAGAAAATTCTAGATCTTTAAATTAGCATGGGGTATTTCACAGCAGTGGCAGGGAAATGAAACTTCTTCATCCATGCTTTGGTGGTGGTTTCTCTCTTGAGAATCAATGTGGCTTAAAATAGTTTGGGAAATTGTCACTGAGAAACAAAGAGGATGCTTAGGGTTTTTGTTTTGTTTTGTTTGGAGAGGCTTTATACTCCTTTTCAAGGCTTTTGAGGTCTCCCTATGCTAAAATCTTCCAGCTTTTTTTACTACTTAAAAACCATTTGTACGGTAACAGCCTTAAGACCAGCCTTGAGGTTTCTTTCCAGCCTTATGTTTTTGGGGAAAGTTATCTATACCACTGCCATACAATCTTTTTGCCAAAAGTTGTGACAACTTACTTCATTCGGAATCTCCACTCCAGAATTTACCATGGGCTCTCACTTGTGCTGCCTTATTTGACCTCACAACAACCTGTAGTGAGGTCAGGCAAGTGTCAGAACTCTTAGTCTACTAGACAAGACGCTGATGCTGCAGGCGCAAGTGCTCAGAGGGAGCAGGTCACTCAGCAGGCAAATGGTAGAGCTGGGTCTCTAACCCAGGATCCCACTCCCACACATCGTGCCCATAGAAATGCATTTGGAAGAAAAGAATAGAGCAGGCCTGCTTTCTGGCTGACAGGAGGGAGCCAATGTGTGGGTATCTCGCCCTGATAGGCTGCTAACCATGGAAAAATGCCTTTCCCTCTTCTTTACCTGCACATCTTTGTACATTTCAGGTCATTTTTAAGCTAATAAGCTCAACACAGAGTAGGTGACCTCTGCGACTGTCTTCAAGAGGAAGGAAACAGCTCTGACATAATACATCGCAGCTGTTTGTTTTCACTGGTGTTTTTAATTCCCAATGACTTCCGGCAGGTGGGAGGCTGCAGGCTTGTGGGTGCTGAACACTAGGTCATGGGACGTAAATCATCAGGGCCATTTGTAGAACCCAGGCGGAAACTCCAGCAGCGCTGGGTGAGTGAGGGTGATGACGGGTGGTTACAGTCACATTCTGGCTGTAGGGGCTTCAGATAAGGCTGGGGCCTGGGAGTGGTCACCAGCAGCTCAGAGCACGTGTAAGAGTCCCTAAATCGGATGCCCCCTCCTTGGGGCATTCATGTAGATCCGGGAGGGCAGAGCTTGAAGAAAGGAGTGGGAGAGGCCCTAGAAATGCAGTTTAGGACACTGAACGAATTATGAGCTTGTCCTTCCGGAATACACCATGGGAACCCTGAAGTGTGACATATCCATTTCATTTAGGAGTAAAATAAGATGGTTGAGAGTCAATTACGGCAGGCTTTTGGTATTTGCCATCTTATTAACCCTTGCTACAAAACCATGAGAGAGTTTATTATTATCTTTATTTTACAGCTGAGGAAACTAAGAGTCAATGAGGTTAGAGAATTTTCTGGAAGTGCTACAACTAAGGAATGAAATTGGCGCTGAATGATGACTTCAAAGCCCACTTTTGCCTCACAACAGCATAATTCCTCTCTTAAGAACTGTGCCCAGTCTGCTGGATGGAAATGGTGTCATCCTAATGAACCAACACCATTGTCCCTCTGAGCCTAGTTCTTTTCACTTGGCCCACGGCAAGCTTTTCCCCTCTCGTGGCTCTCCCCAGTCCCAGCAGGCTAATTGATGCCTGCTGAACCGCAGTGCTGCTGGGTGGCCTCCATCTGAGGGTAGCCTCCTCTGGAATAGGACAAATTAAGAGCAACCAGATGGGGGCTCCCATCGATCTCTGCCTTGTATGAATCTTTTTCCCTAGTTGGGGTAGCCCAAAGGAGAAAAGTTTGTGCCCACCTAACTGAGGTAATTCAAGCTGCCAAGGAGCGAAGTAGTGTTAGAAATGATCCAGCTCATCTCCCTGCCCTGGGGGTGGTCTTTAAGGAAGATCTTACATCCCTAGCGGTAGAAGGAATAAGGGTCTAGAAGTCAGAAGACCTACCTCAATCCCCAGTGACCAGAAGCAAGTAACTTAATCTCTCTGAGCCTCGTTTCCTGCCCTGACTTTCTCACGCTGCCCTTCTAAGACTCTGATGAGGTGGTGGGGGCTGCAGCATAGAAGATACCCAAACGTGAGGCGTTTCTTCTCAAGGCTCTCTGGGAGACAGTGAATGGTGTCTTTGTGTAACTTACTTCTGTTTATTTACTCTTACTGTTAGAAGGTCTTCTGGATGCCAGACTAAATCTCCCCCGGCAGGGTCCCCTGCAGTTATGCCTTCTCAGGTGATGGAGAACACAGGCTGGAGCCATTCTAACAGCATGGGCTCCTCGCTCCTCGAAGGCTAAGTAAATCTCCTCTGAAAGTGGACTGGATGATATGTTAATGCTTCTGACATTTAGGCAAACGTTTTACCTTCCCCTTAGGTCACTGTGAGATGAGAATTCCAGAAGACAAAGAAGGATGCTTGTTTTTTAAATAAGAAGCTTGAGGAAACCAAGACGGAGAGGAGGAAGCAAGCCAGCAGAGTAGTCAGGGTGCAAACATAAGGAGCAGCAAGCACGCTGATCCCACTCATGGCCACCATTGCCCAGGGGCCAGTCAGGGCAGGGAGTCAGGGCCCAGGTTTTGGAGTCATTCATGTTCACATGGACGCCAGCCTCGCCTTTCATTAAATGTTGACCTTGTGTAATCATTTAATCTCTCCTAGACTCAGTTTCCTTATCCACTGGGAGTTAAATGAGATTCCAGAGCACCCCCCATGACCCACAGGAGGGCCACCCTCCAGACTGTCCCCTTGACCCTCCTCGTGTTCATCCCTCTTTCAAGAGCCTGGACTGGAGCAAGTAAGTCCAAGGGGACGGCTTCAGGGCTGCTGGGAGGGAAGACTGTCCACACACTGGACTTCCTTCACAGTCATTGCTACTTTATTTGTTGTTGCCATGATTTTCTGACTTCAGAATTATTTGCTTATGATAAGAAATGTGATATTATTGAACAGCATTAGAAAGTAGGAGGAAATGCTACATAGGCATATCTTACAATTCTGGCTTACTTCCTTCCAGATTTTTTTAATGTATGTTTTAAGTGTAGTTGAGATCCTACATCATGTACATTGTTTTCTGGTATTTCACAGGACATTATAAGACATACATCTGGTTATGCTGGTAAAGACTCTTCCAATATATCATGCAGCAGGCACATCATATTCCTTAGTGGGCCCACACCAGTCCCCATCGTTGAATACTTAGGTTGTCTCCAATCTTTCACTTTTGAGAGTAACACTGCAATACGATATTTGTACATAAATCTTTCCATATTTGTAGATTTTCTTTGAGTAGAAGTGGAGCTAAAAGATGAATATTTTTCAGGGTCTGAATGCAAACTACCCAGTTGCATTCCAGACAAGTTGGGCAAAGCCATTCCTGTTGGAAGGACTCAGGAGTTCCTGCTTCGCCCTCACATTCTGCTCCCCTTGCTAATTCCGGAGGCAAAATAGGGCATTCATTCTTGTTTAACTTTTTATTTTAAAATGATTTCAAATTTACAGAAAAGTTGCAATAGAAGTAAAAGGCTCTCTTAACTACCCATCACCTAGACTGCTCAATTGTTAACATTGTGTCATATTTGCTTTATCATTCTCTCTCAATAGATGTAGTGATGTACATATATATTACATGTGTAATGTAAATACATACATATATATAATTTTTTCTGGGTCATGTGGGAGCACCCCTTTATATCTAAATACTTTAGTATATATTTCATAAGAACAAAGTCATTCTCATGTAGTATGATTAGCAAAATCAGAAAATTTACATTGATAAATACTGTATCTAAACTGAAGACCTTAAATTTCACCCATTGTCCTTAATAGCCAACCCCCCAATCTAGTTCTACATTCAATCCAAAATCATGTGTATTACATTTATATGTCATTTCTCTTTAGTGTCCTTTAAATGGAACAATTTTCTCAGCTTTACTTTGTCTTTCATGACCATGACATTTTTTGGAAAGGACAAGCCAAGATATTTCTAAAACGTCCCTCAATTTGTTTTTTTTCCTGATGTTTCCTCATGATTAGATTAAGGCTAAGCATTCCGGGCAGGAATACACATAAGTGATACTGTACCCATCTAAAGTTATCATAGTGGGGGTACATGATGTGGGCTTGTCCCACTAGCGGTGAGCTCAACCTCAATCTCTTGATGAAGCTGATATCTGGGCTTCTCCACTGGAAGGTTACTATTTAATAAGTAATTTCTGGGGACATACTTTGAGACTGTGTGAGTATTCTGTTCTTCATTAAAGGTTCACTTACTGGTTTTAGCATACATTGACGATCCTTATTTGAAGCAATGAGTGGTGACTTTCTAATGCCATCATTCCTTCCACATTTGTTAGTCAGCATTTTGTTTCAAGGGAAAGTTGTCTTCATTCTTCCCCATTTATTTACTCTTTGAGTTACTTACATCAGTATGGACTCAGGGCTTCTTACTTTATTCAGTCTGTTCATGTCATTTACTTTGAAGCTCAAATCAGCTCAGACTGAGCCAGTGGGAGCCCTCTGCACTGACTCCTATGTCCTTTGACACGTCATTCTGTGAGCACTACTTTCTGGCACCAGATGTCACAAGATTCTCTTGTGTTTACTTCGATTCCTTTTAGGGGAGAACGCTATGTAGAGACCAAGAGCTGGATGCTAGGTTTGCTTACTGCTCCTGGGCTGTCACTTCCCAGTCCTTCCAGCAGCCACAAAGCTAGGAAATACATGTATGTGTGTGTACATACATGTATACATTATATGTATACAAAATCATATACATATATGTAATATAAATGCACACATATAATATTAATATGGCATTTCTTTATAAAGTGGAATTCTTATTATTACTTAGGTCAAACATTTTCCCAAATGTTTATGTGGACATCATGTGGATCTTTTGCCCATTTATCTATTAGAATCTTTGTATTTGTTATTCCTTTAGGTATATTTTTAAATATAAATATCAGGCAAAACACTACATTTGTGGTAAGTACTTTAGCAAATTCATTACTTGACTTTTTATTTCTGGTTTCAGAGATTTCTCATTTTTTGAAGTTAGAACTATCATCAACTTTTGTAATTTCTTTCATTGTTTTGAGCTATTAAAGTCCTCCCCCAGCCAAAGATTTGATGCTCACTTCTATTTTCTTCTTTTTCCATTAATCTATTTAATCAACTTGGAATATATTGTGGCAAATGGTATGAGATGAGGATCTAAATTGCTTTGATATTTTTTCCAAGTAGCTAAACCAATTGTCGTAGCACCTCTTATTATATAATCCTTCCCTTCATCACTGATTTATCATTGTTGTTTTTAGAAATTGCTTTTGTATCTCCATCTGGCCAGGTGGTTTTTATAGAGGTTTCAGGGTAAACTGTTTTTCTCTCCTAATCTCACATAATTTAGAATCTTGGATAAAGAGCATACCGGCTAAGCATTTGGCCTCTGCAGTAAAGCCAGGCTCCCTGAATTCAAACCCAGTCCACAGCTTTTGCACCCGTAAAATGGAAATATAATTGTACCTACCTCATAGGTTATTATGAGGAATAAATGAGTCAAAACATTTATAGTGCTTAAAATGGTACTTAGCACATGGAAGAGCCCAATAAATGTTAGTCATTATTACTTTTGTTACTGTTTCAATGTTAACTCCTTTATTTCTCAGATTTCTGAGGCTCAGAAATGTGTGATGACTGCGCGAGGTCACACACCCCCAGCCTTCTCACACATGCGCAAGGAAGGTGGGTTCCTTTTCACATCTCCTACTCAGGTAGAGTCCCATGACCTGTGCTTTTAACTTGTGCAGTTCCTACTATGAGAGTGACAGGGATGGAGGGAGGAAGGGAGGGAGGAAGAGGGGCAAGTGCAGTTCAAACAGTGTGGGTGGATACCATCCACCTCTACACTCAGCACACGCACGCCCCTTTAAAAGTGGGGAGATACCAACCAGCTGTTCACCTAGTCTTTCTTAGCTCCAGTGAGCCTTTCAAAGAGATAGCATCTCACCACTTCGGATGGGTTGCCAGTGTTTAAAGACGGGTATTTTTCCAAACAGACTGGCCCCTAAATGCAAACCAACTACTGCATTTCCACCTGGGGCTCAACTGCCCCAGCAACAGACTTCTAATCTGAATGGAGCAAAACCATCTGCTGCGGCCTTCCTGAGAAGTGGATACCACTCTGAAGCCTGTACTTTCTTAAAGGATTCGTGGGGGATTTTTTTTTTTTTTTTTTTTTTTTTGTAGTACAAAGACCGTGATAGTCATGTCAAAGGCACCTAACTGGTACTTTGTTTTGTCTTAGGTCTTCCCCCTCTCTAATTCTATTCTCCAAAGTAATCATAAGGTGCATACGGACCATATCTTTCTCATGCTTAAAACTTCTTACCATGTCCCCATTTTCACACAACTACATGGCACCCATAGCTAGTGAACATAAATGTTTTCCTCTTATCAAAATGCTAAGAATTTTTTTTTTTTTTTTAAGATTTGAAGAGCCTAAGGTAACAAGGCAGGGTAGATTATGTGACATGTGCATCACTTCTTGATGCCGGCCCTGAAAGCACTATTTATTGATGAGGGTGGGCACCCGGTGACTCGCTGTCTTGATGGGGGGCCTGGCACTGGCCGGCACACCGCTACCGCAGATGAAGGGAGTCCTTCGCGATGAGCAAGTTTCCATACTTGAGGATGGCAAGCAACCATTAGAGTATGGAGACAGCACTTAACTCTGGCTAACACACCACAGAGTTCTATGTGTTTGAAAATGTATAATAATTGAACAGTAGAAAATGTTGATGATATTATTCCACTAATCAAAAACATTCTGAAGTTATGCAGAGGAAAAGGACATGATTCTGGTAGAGAAGACAGGCAGAGGTTTGAAATGCAGTCATTAGGACAGTGGCACCTATCAGGGTCTGTGGTGTCTGCCCATTCACTATGGCCAGGGGGCAACCCAAGGGGCAAGGACGCCGTCATACAGCAACACTGCCTGCAGGCACGCTCTTTAGCTCTCTGTCACAGAACAGCACACTTCATGAATGCCCATCCTGGGGCTGCTCCTGAACAAACCACTCTGAGAGGTAAGAATAGAACAAGGATGACAACAAACAGGACTGGTTTGTCCGCAAACCCACTTGGTCCCAGATGAGGCACCGCATTGCTCTTTAGTCACTCCGTGGAGGCTGCAAGGAGTGGTCTTGTCTACCTGCACTATCAAAGCGTACGCTGCAGCTGATCAATAGCACAATACGAAGACACATGAACAGTCACTAAAAATGACTTTCTAATTGGGATGACACAATAAAAGCCCCCATTTAGTCATCATTGTCGAGTCACAGCAAGATGGTAAATAAATGGCCTGAGAACAGACCAAGTGGTGTTTTATTCACTCTGTTTCCAACTTCCATGAAACTTATCTGTCAAACTGCATGCCCACCTATGGATTCCACACGAAGCTTCTCACACTGGTTTGAAGACTGCCGATCTGTCCATGTTCCCTTGCATTCCTAATGTCTTTCCTAGGGTGACTGAACAAGAGTAGGCAACTGACAATCTGGCCTGCCTTTGGAGCTCAGGTTGACTTACCTCATCCATCTCTACCTTCAGCTCATTTCAATGCCCATTCTGGGGACAGAACTAAGTGACAACTGTGGACACATTAAAAGGGATGAAAATGCTGGAATCATGGTAAATTTATTGCTATGATAACGTCTGAGAACGTACATTAAACCTAGGCACAGAGCCCCACTGGGCAGACGCTGTTCCCCGAGGGGAGCAGAATATCCACGAGGACGTTCTCCTGCCCAGATGTCAAGAAGAAAGAACTAGGCAGACCATCTTGAGAAATTCAGGCCTCTTGAATAAACCTACAAAGCTCAGGGATGATTGAAGGGGCAACCGATATCACACCAGCATCCTCTCGACTCTCCATGTGTGGAGAGAAAAGGGGCGAACAGGCTTACCTCTCTGATACACCTAAAAGATTGCTCTTTTGGCTGAGGTGCTATCAAAATTCTCCTCGGCAAAGAACTGGTCCCCTATCTAGGGCATCTGGAAGATGCGTTTTCCTAAGGAAAAATTACATGATCTCATCTTTTGAATTAGCGATTCAGGATGACAGGCCACAGGTGAAGGAGGAAGATAAGGTCAGAGGAAGCATCCAAGGGTTTTCTACCAAGATGCCAGGTTTCAGGGATAACCTCACCTCCTAGGGTTTTCACTCTACCAGTTCTAGTCATGTTCCTTGTCTTCTTCTGAATCCATCTTCCTTTATGAGTACATATAATGAAGCAACTGAACTTTCATCTTGCTTTTGACATGGCAACCCTCCAAGGTCACTATCTTTCTTCCAGTGAAACTGCTGCATCACCCCCTGCCCCCTTCTCTTTCCCAGTCATGCTCCAACCAGCAGTATCACTGAGTGAACTTCACCAATCAGGTTCACACGTTCTAAACTCCTGCCCACATCTCACAATACCTCTTAGAACTAAGGTCATCCCCATAGTCTGTTAGAAATGGATGGAGTGTGATGGTCATTTGGTCAAAAACTGTCCTTCTAGAGTGGACCAGTTAACTTACAAGGCCATGGAACTAGTTACTGACAGAATCAGAAAGAAGTCCCAGAACTCTTGACTCCACCAATGAACTTCATCTTCTTTGTGTAGAAATAGGAAGAGGGAAACCTCATCAGTCGCTCAATCAATTGAATATTTCTGGTTAGTGGTATATGCCTGGCAGTGTGTTCACTTTGTAATATTTGCAAAGGAAGTATGAGTACAGCGTGCAACGAGTACAAAGAATTTATAAAGCTGCTGAAAAAGCAAGAGGAACAGACATCCAGGATCTGAGTCTCCAGGGACAGGTCTGGGTCAGGTCTTTTTTGTGATTTAAACAAAATAGAAGCTTACTTCTTCCCTCTTGTATAAAAATCTGGAGGTAAACAGTTGTTCTATATAATTTATACATACCAGATGCTGCCAACTCACCATTTATACATCTCCAGGGTGTAGACCCCCTATCCATGGGCCAACATGGCTGCCAGAGCTCCAGCCATCACACGTTTGGCAGAGGATGAAGAAAGAAACAAAGAGTGATGGAGGAAGGGCAAGAATGGGTCTTAGAGGGTAACTAATGTCTCTGCCACAGAATTATCGAGAGAACGTTCAAATGATGAGCCTCCTGGAGCCCCTGAGCTTGCATATTTTTAGAAAGTTTCCTGACAAGTTGTTCCTGCACACCCTACTTAAGGACAATTAGACTAGATCACATCTCAGTCACCTTTCAGTCACAAGCCATTCCAAGTGACATGAAATGAAGAGAGATCAATGAGGTATCACATTAGGCTGTGTTTCAGGCAGTAAGTCCAGTGAGCTGATCAATGTAACCAGCCCTTAAGGAGTGGGTGAAATAGGGACTGAGCCCCCAAGGCCAAGAATGATGATAAAGAGCTACAGGTGGTATTCACTAGAGACACAACATGTAGAGAGCTAAGAGGTAGGGGTCATGCCTGATTAAACTTGTGGAAAATAGTAACTGGAGTCTAAGGGCAGTGGGGAGGCCACTTCAAGTTGGCTGCCTGGGCCATCTTCAATGAGACCAAGAGCCTGCCTTTTCCAGGAAGAGGGGCCTGGGGATTTCTGAGAATCCAGCCTCTTGGAGGCCCAGCTGAAGGTTCACTGTTTCCCAAAGTATGGTCCCCAAACCTCTGCATCAAAATTGTAGGAGAGCTCGTCAAAATGCAGATGTCTAGGCCCCACTTCAGATTTATTTAACCAGATTAAAATTGTATAACATACAGTTAATTTTTTTTAATTTGTAGTATTTACAAGATTCCCAGGTGATATTTAATGAATATGAGCTCAGTGTTCCCTCTCAGAAAGTTCCCTCTGAGGGCACCTGGGTGGCTCAGTTGGTTAAGCGACTGCCTTCGGCTCAGGTCATGATCCTGGAGTCCCGGGGTCGAGTCCAGCATCAGGGTCCCTGCTCAGCAGTGAGTCTGCTTCTCTCTCGGACCCTCCCCCCTCTCATGTTCTCTCTCTCTATCTCATTCTCTCTCTCAAGTAAATAAATAAAATCTTTAAAAAAAAAAAAAAAAAGAAAGTTCCCTCTGAAAGACATACCATTTGGCCTTTATCCCCTTAACTGCACTCCTGCCCCCCAACCGGCTTCTTTTTCTTTAGCTCCCTCTCTCTCCTCCTTCACTCTTCTTCTTTCCTTTCTCCCTGCCTCTTTTAGTCCTTCCCTCAAAATCCCTTCTGAAAAACTTAGTAATGAAAAACAAAATGTTCCGCCTGAAACGAGGCCAAGGTGGGACTCGCTGCCCCTGAGCCCCTCACATGTCCTTCCCCCACGGTGACCAGCAGAGGGCGCAAAGGGCCGGATGTCTGCTGTGAACGGTGCGGGAGGACCCCCTGGGAAAGCCAGCAGCAGACATAGAGTGGGCACCTGTGTCCTTCTTCAGCCCCCTCCTCCCCCCTGGTCCAGGGAAAGTCTCCTGCTGCCCACAGAGCCCAGGACTGAGTGCCCCTAAGTAAGAGGTCAGGGCAATGCCACCCTGACCACATGGCCAGGACTGGTCTTACTCATAAGTAGAGTTGGCAGCTATTACAGGACTTGAAAGAAAGCAGAAAAAAACCTGTTTGCCCTCAAAAGGGACAAAAGTGAAACTAACATTTATTGAGGGTTCTTCTGGGTGTCAGGCTCTGTGCTGTGCTCCTAATGTGCAGAATTTCACTTAATCCCTGGGTTACAAATCATACAGTGGGAGCCCAGAGAGGTTGTAGAACTCATCCATGTTCACACTAGTGAGGATCAGGATTTGATATCTGTCTTTCAGAACCCATATTCCTTCCAATAAACCTTATACCATGACCCAAAAAAGAAAAAAAAATGCAACTATTAGACAATTACTTGTTAGGGATTATCTGCAAGAGTCCTACAGAGGTGCCCCATTAGTGAGCTAATCTAATCTACTATTTTGTGACCGAGTATTCTTACTGCATCAGGAAGTTTAGTGGACAGTTTTCCAATGTGAAAGGATCTCAGAGGAAATGGAACTGGACTTAGTGTCAGAGGCAGGCAGAGGTTGCTCTGGAAAGGCTTTACAGAGAGGTTGGGTGCTTTGGACACCAGGTGGCACAGAGTGGGGGGCAGAAGGGAGCTGGGGCAGGGCAGTGCACCTGCCCCCCTCGTAGCACTGCACAAGGCTCTCGGATGGCAAAACTCTTGGGAAAGAGTCCATGCCCAGGTGGAGTTTTGGAACCAGACCTGGGCTTAAACGTGCGTGACCTTGAGTCAGTCATTTCACCTCTCTGAACCTGGGCTTTCTCATCTGTAGAAATGGAGGTGATGGTTGCCCTCTCATGGGGTAGTGGTGAGGATTCCATAGCCAATGTAGAAGTGCCCAGCACAGTGCCTGGTGTGTAGGAGGTGTGCAATAGCTTTTTTTCGTGGGTTCTTCAGATGGAGAGCAGGACAAAGACAGAGGCAGGCCACACAGAGAGACCCAGCTCAGCAACCCAGGTCCAGTGCCCCAGCTCTCCCAGCACCCTGCCATGCAGGCCCAATGAGGAGGTGATTTATGGAGGCCTGTTTATTTCCTTTTCATATTGTTAATGACCTTTGGAGTCTAGCGGCAAGTCTGCCCTATTTCCTACTTCAGACAAAGGCGCAGAGCAGAAAAGCAGCTGAAAGCATCAGGATCCTGGCAACGCTCCTTCTCCAACAGGTGCAGGCTGAAGGAGTCAGTTTTCTGGGCAGGAAGGGCCTCAGCAGCACTGAGCAGCAGGAAGGGTTGGGGGTGCTGCGTGCTCCTCATGCACATATGAAACTTCCTTGGGCGAACATGGGGGCAAATCCAGTATGTCAGCCGAGTACATGCTCAGATGCTCCTGGGCAAAGTGGCTGGGCAAGGAGTTCAAGGCTAGTCCCTTCCTAGTCCATTGAAATGAAAACATGAAAAATGGAAAACCTCCAAAAAGGAAAACCAATAAAGCAATGAACACCTGTCAGACTCCCCTGGATATCCACTGCACTGTGAGGTGTTTGTATGTCTTATGCAAGGTCCATGGAGGCCCAGGATGTCCACCCCATGCTCCGCTCTTCTGAGGGAAACTGAGGCTACTGTGAGTCACTGTCAAGAGTCAGAACTGGGACTTGCACTCATATTTTTAGACTTGGAGAGAAGGATTGACAGTTCTCTGGACACTTGGGTTATATATAGAGCCAACTGGCTTGCTCTCAAGTGGAAATGTCCAGACTGACGACACAAGCCAGACTCACCAGCAATGGAAAGGGCCTGGGCGAGAAGGGCTCAGGTCTCATGTGCTCTTGACCTTCCTTCACTACCACTACCCCACTCCAAGCCTCCACCCATTTGGCTCTGCTTGGACACAGGAGGAGGTCTGCTCCCACACGGAGACAGAAGGTCCAACCCTCAGCTCCCACAGATGGTCTGAAGGGCGCCTCCAGAAACTTACCCAAACCCGACTCGCGACAAAGCCCTATTCAACCTCTGCTAGGGTCCTTCCTGAGTTACTGCAGTTTCCCCCAGTCTGTTGTGAGATACAACCTAGGAAAGAGAAGCATAAGGAGCCACTGGGAAGTAAGTTGTGAGGTGAGCTGATTATCACTGAGCAAAGAGTCTAGTGTCTTGAGGGCTGGGCGGGGGCAGGTACAGGGCAGAACGTACAGCCTGTGGGGAACCGCAGGGGGCGGGGAGAGGGCCAGCATGGGAGGGTGGGTTCCGGGGCTGTGGCCAGCTTGTGATCCTCCCTCCAGCTCAGTTCCAGATGGCTCCACTCTCCACCCACATACAGCACCCAAGCACTCCCCTGGATCCTGTCACCGCTTTCCTAGTCCACAGAATGAAGCTGGACTCCTCCCCACCGTCCTCGCTGACGGGAGCCTCGGTGGGGGCCACAACCCTTCCTGGCCCCTGGAAGAGCCGAGCTCAGCAGCATGGCCACCAATGGAGGCTGCTTGGGTGTTTTTTTTTTTTTTTTCTGGATTGCGAGCTTAAAGAACAACTTCTAAACTTCAAATTTACTTAGAAATGTGATTTACCAGATTGAGAAGATGGAGCAAGGTCTGCCGGAAAAAGAGCTGCAGCTGTGTTTGGCTGTCTTCTGCATGTGTGTGGAGAAGCGGGGAGGGAGACGGGAGGCAGGGGGAAGGAGATGGAGGAGAGCAGTCACACAGAGCTGGCTAGAAAGACTCGAGAGCAGGGCTGGACCAAAGTGCAGGTGCACGGTGAAGACCTTTGGAACAGGCAGTCTGGTGAGGATAGGCCAAACAGAGGTGACAAACCCTCTCTTGCCTCCTCAGGCTTGTTGGGAGCTCAAATGGGACGGTTCAGTTGGGAGGGATTTGAGACTCTATGGCTGCACATGTGCATGGAGCATCGTGACCATCAGGGACCACGGGGGCACCTCACAGTGGCCGGCTACATTGTCCCTAGAGTTAATGTGCTGTCCCCCTCCCAGCCCTTGGTCGGCCCTCTAGCTCCTGCGTGTAGGGACACCATTCCTACTTTCATTAAAAACAGAAACCATAATCTGGTGTGGCTCCAGAGCCACCTGTGATTTACCAGGCTGCACCTCGTGAGCAAGTGTGACCTTCCCAGGTCCTCCAGCACTGCTCCTTGCTCACCGTCAGAGCAGGCACATTTGCATGGCAAATACCTTGCAGTGGTAAACAATATGCACACGCAAGTGTAAGGCAACTCAACCAAAAGTGCGGATTAAATTGATTTCTTAATAATGCTCTATAAATAAATGGGTTTTAGCTCAAACAAAATAAGATGCCTCAGCAGCTGCATCTCACTCTAAAAGCTCTGGCCAATCTGAGACACCTCCCGGGCGCTCAGCAGTCCCTCAGAGGTAGAAGATTCTCTGGCTGTACACACCCAGGTCCGCTCAGGAGGTAACACAGACTTGATCTGCACTGTTCCTTGGAGGCAGGAACCAGGTACTATTGCAACATAATTCGACTTTGCTCTCTTCTGCCTCAGGGTCTTTGCATGAGCTGTTCGTGGATTAAATGAGATTATGTGTGCCAAGCACTCAGCATCTGCCTCCAGATGGTGACACGGCTGCTTACTTTTCCTCATTCAAGTCTCAGCTCCAATGGCACCTTCTCAGACAGCTCTTAGCCCCCACCCCGTATGATTTTACTTTCTTCGTAGCATGTATCACCATCTGAAACTATCTTGTTCATTTCCTTGTCTCCTGGCTTAATTGTCTGTTCCCTGCAGGCGTCCCACACTCACACAGAAAGGTAAGCTCCACCTTACTCACCGCTTTAGCCCCAGAGCTTAACGTAGTTCCTGCCTGACACCCAGCAGGTGCTCAGTATTTACCAACTCACCAGAATTAATTAATTAATTAACTAATTCATCCATGTCAACACAAGGCTAAGCCGTGTTGCATTAAATCATCCCATCAGGCCTAGAAGGTGGGTGTAAGTCCCCATTTTCTGGATGGGGAATGAAGGTCCTGACCTACCTTGCTAGCAGTGGGGACCCCATGCCTCTACTGCCTTCACTGGGGGACCGGAGGCAGAATCCATCCGGTCATACTCGGGGACAGAGGAGGGACTGAGGCGGTGCTGGCACCTGCTCCTTCCCCCCACCACACTCATCGAAACCAGAAAGAGGTCCCCTGGGAAGGGTGGGAGGATCTGAGGAGCCATCAGGGCTGTGGCTGGCTGCAGGGACCCTGGTGGCCTGAGCTGGGCCCAACAGGCAGCCTCTGTTGGCCGGATGACCAGGCTGTGCCTCCCACACCTTTAATTTTCAGTCATGTGGCGGCTGTAAACCTGCGATTCCAGGCGGCAGCCTCAGCCATCCGGAGCCTCACACAGCTGCTGCTACAGTGGTCGAGGCCACTGAAACCCTCCTCCGATCCAAGGATTCTGGGGGAACTAGCAGGTCTGGCTGTCACCCAGGACCTGTATGTGTCCTGGAGCCCTGAGTGTGTGCGGAGGGGGTCTGGGGAAGGGCACGGGAGGGGGTGCAGACAGGCTCGGGTTTTCAGGCACGTTGGGAATATTATCCTCCTTGTCTTCTTCTGCCCCTAGCTGCCTTGGCCTAAATGCCTGACCGAGGCTGCAAACCTCAGAGGTGAGCTTAATTAATACTCTAGAGGGGCGCTGTGCCCTGAGGGTGGGTCACAGAGAAAGGCAGCCTTAGAGGGGGCCGATGGCAACCCAGAAGGGTCCTCGTGCACTCGAGGAGGGAAGAGAGCCCAGGGGCATGGGCCCCCCTTTTCCCTCCACTGCTCCTTATAGTATCTGTAAACGCCACAGGCTCGGTAACCAGAAGAGCAGGGGCCCAAGGGTGACGGATCACGAGCGCATGCCGCTAATTACAATAATTGCTATTTAATGCTCTGTGTGTATTTCCTCAGACTAAGAGTGCATACGCAGTGCCTGGCCTGAATAAGACATGGTGGTATTGGATATTTGGGTATTTGGTGTTTTCTTTTTTACTAAAAAATATATTCAACAAATGCATGGGAAATAAATGAAAGCAAGGCCGAGACCACCACAGAGGGCAGAGCCGGGGGCTGTTCAGCTGCCTGGAATAAGGTTAAGGCTGGGAGGCTGGGATTCGGGAGCTTGGATCCCACAGGGCCTGGAGTCCAGGATTTGAGTGCAGGCACTGACGAACCACTGGAAATCCAATTTTTCTGCTCAGTTTGGAGCCAGGTGCCCAGGGGGTCAGTAACAATGGGGCTTGTCCTCGGGCAGGGGACACACCCTGTGGCCTGAGCACTGGACCAGCTAGAAGTAGAATCCCCAGAGGGGCAGGGGGCGGAGCTGGGATTGGCTGTCTGAGAAGGGAAAGGAAATACGTGATGGCAGAGTTAAGAGACCATCCTGCAGCAAAACCCCCGAGGGGACTGGCGCTGCAGAGGGGCGGGGAGCTGGTGCCAAGACCAGAATAGCTCACGGGGCTTCCTCAGCCCTGGGAAGCGGTTTGTATTTTCCCTGAAACGCTGAAATGACTCAAGCATAAGGAAATGAAATGTCTGGCCGGAACCTCCCGTGTCAGGGGGTACCTCCCTGAGCTGTCTCAGGATCCAGCCCCGTGCCCCTGAGCGCTCCTGCAGCCTTCCCTCCCAGGGAATGCTCAACCCTCCCCAGCCCAGCACACCACCTGCCAGCCCCCAACACTTGCAGACATGTCAGATCAGAGTGAAATCCATAGCAAGAGCAAACCAAGGAATCAAAGAAATGCCGATGGAGCGTCCAACAGGGGGAAGGAGACAAGGCCTGCTTTTGGAGGCGGATGCAGGTCCGTGTTGAGACCTCAGGGAAATAAGCAGCAGCTACGCCCCCAGGCCCGAGGCTCACCCTCTGGGGACCCCGGAGTCCAGCCAACCAGGGCTGCTGGGCCCTTTTCCCAAGGAGCAAAAGAGGTCCAGGGAGCAAGGGGTGTCAGGAGCCTGGAGCCACGCAGGACAGCCCGCCTGCTTCCTGGACTGCTGTGTGGAAAAGGATCCATCCCTGCATGGTTCCCGGCAGCTGCGTATCACATAGGCTGTCGTGGCAAGGGGAGAGAGCCCACGAGGCTTCAGGGACCCACAGTGACCCCTGCCTGGCCAGGGCAGGTGACAGAGCTATTGATACACCATGGGATACAGGCACTATTCTCAAGGAGGGGAGCCTGTGAACCTAACGTTCCCAGGAAAGAACTGGTGTCAGAGACTTACAAGCACCCCTCTGGAGACTGAGGATTAGTCCCTTGGGAAGACATCACTATTATCAGAAAAGGAGCTCAATTCTGAATTTCTCAGTCCTTGTTCCAGAGAGTAGAACTCAGAGGAGTAGGCTTGCCCGAGTTCCTCCCTCCCTCTCTCCTTCGCTCTTTCTCTCCCTCTCTCTCCCTTGGGGCACTTACTTCCAGCCAGGCACTGCTCTACCTAGGTACTACTGCATGAGCATCTGCCTGCCATGGGGGATCTGGGAACTCATCCAAGCCCCGAGTCCCCATCTGTGTCCCAGTAGCCACTCTGCCTCCTCGGTTGTCTGAGACCCTTGGCAACAGGTGTCTAGACTATGAGCCCCTGGAGGGCAGGAGCCACATCCTTACAGACTGTGTGGCCCTGTGCCCGACACACAGCCTGACACAGAGAGGGCACCTGAAGAAGGTGAGTGGCCTGTGGAAGGATAGATGAATGACACCTCTTTTTGGCCTGCACCGCAAACCTGAGAATAGGGACCGATTTATCCCAGTGTCATTGGATCTGTCTGCCCTTGGTCTTCATCCCAGAAGGAAGGTTCTTACGACATGGTGCTGGGCTGTGGCTCAACAGGGCAGGCCGACACTGTGAGAGTCCCCAGAACTGTCACCTCGCTGAAATCATTGTTGAAGTGTCCGCAGAGTAAGATGTCTCCTCCAACTTGCAGCCACCTGTCAGGTCTGTAATAACACTTGGTGCCTTGACGAAAACCTTTTCTAATTGTGTGGGTTCCAGCTCCAGAAGGAGACGCAACTGGGGGGCCTACAGAAAAGTCTTTAAACACTTCATGAATCTGATTTGGGGAAAGTCAATTAGGCCAGAACAACTTGCCCTTTCCTGGTCATTGCTAGCTACAAACAAGCCACTGGTACCCAACCAGCCCCACTCCCAACCCTAAGCAAACCTTCCAATACGTCTTGGGACCCCCTACCCCATTGCTGTCTACTTCCTGCCTTCATAGCACACGTAGATGGCGCATTTCCTCAGGGCTCAGCCACCCTGAGCTTCTCCCCATTAATTAAAACATGATGTCAGTTATTTATTCCTTTGAATGAGTTGAAGTCACTGTGTTATCACCTCTCCCAAGGCTGGTTTCAGTTCAATTATGAAATGAAAGGCGATCATGTCTTTCTCTCTGCTCTCCGGAAATCTCTTCAGCTAGACCAGGACAGCAAAGGGACCTGAGGAGTAACAGCCATCCCCTCCAGAACTGGCCTCTCTCTCCTCTCTGTAGCCAACCATCAGCAGGACCCGTCCGCATCCACAGTGCTCATGCCCTCCAAGACATTTCTTCTGTTCAGCAGGATTCAGATGCAGCAAATATTTATTTACTGAGTTCCTTTCATGTTTAAAACATTTTTTAATTTAAAAAATTGTGGAAAATATAAATATAAAATTTACCATATTAATCAGTTCTAAGTGTACAATCCAGTAGCATTAAGCACATCCACAGTGCTGTGCAACCATTCTCCAGACTCTTATCTTGCAAAACAGATACTCTGTACCCACGAAACAATGCCTCCTTCTCCCCTCCTCCAGCCCCTCCTCACCACCATCTCACTTTCTGTCTCTCACTTTGACTACTCCAGATACCTCATACTAGTGGAATCATACAGTACTTGTCTTTTTGTGACTGGCTTATTTCACTCAGCATAATGTCCTCAAGGTTCCTCGATGAGGTAGCTTGGGTCAGAATTTCCTTCCTTTCTAAGGCTGAAGAGTAGTCCATTGTACGTAGAGACCATTGTTTATCCACTCATCCATCAGCGGACGCTAGGATTGCTTTCACCTTTTGGCTATTGTGAACAATGCTGCTGTGAACATGGGTGTACAAATCTCTCTCTGAGACACTGCCTTCCATTCTTTTGGATATACATCCAGAAGTGGGATTGCTAGACAATATGGTAGGTCTGTTTTAAATTTTTGAGGAACCACCATACTGTTTTCCATCATAGCTGCACCATTTTACCTTCCCATCGACAGCGCATGAGGATTCCAGTGTCTCCACAACCTCACCAACACTTGATTTTGTTAGTTTGTTTTGGTTTGGTTTTGAGGTGGAAGGTAATGATACCCTCTCACGTTTTAGGCACTGTGTTGAGTGCTCGGCACACATAATCTTATTTAATCCACGAAATCACACTGACACTCAGTAGCTGGCCACTTTCTTCCCTGTATCATTGGCCATCGTTTTACACATGTCTCTCTACTAGCAACCAGCTCTCTTGATAGCAAGAACATGTATGTACGCACAGTCATACATGGTGCCAGGAAGGCCTTGACTTAGCAGAAGCTCGGTCATTTTTTGTTGGTGAACTAAGGAGTTAATAGCGTTTCAGGCATCAGTAAGTAGTTGGGGACATCTCTTTGGCCACAGGGGTCTCCAGGGATCCGACCTTATAGATGCTACTCTAGCCATGCCTGAGCCTGTGGCCTGGCCTTTTATACAGAACTAACAAGGGCTTTCTTCATCAGCCAAACCAGACTTTCCAATAATGACCCGTTCTAATGTGAGCATTATGTGTCGGTTCTGTTTTGGCTTGTGCATGAAGCAGATTCCCAAAAGGAGTGCCCTATAGTACGTGCCTGACAAAAATTTTTCCCCCAACAAAAATAATAGCCAGCACTTCTGAATGTTTCCCACATGCCCTGCACGTTACACACACTGACCAATATAATCCTCATAACAACCCAATGAGGTCGGTATGATTATCCCCATTTTACAGATGAGAAAACTGAGGTCTCGGAGGAACACAGGCACTTTTGCAAGGTCCCATGGCTAGGAGATAGCAAAGCTGGGATTTGATACCAGAGCCCATGCTCTTAATTGCTCTGAATGTGTCCAGCTTTGGGGGTCTGCCCCAGTTTAGAGGACGTTGAATAGGCCCAAACCCCATTCTCTTAATGGAGCTAGTGACCTCCTGGGTTAGAGCGCTGGGCCCCCAGTCACCTCTCTGTCCACAAAGGCCCTGTCCTCTGATAATAGCTCATGGCTTGTGTTTATTCTCACCCTCAGAGCTGGTTCTGGAGAAGCCAAGGGAGTCTTATGTACAAAGAACTGTAACACTGATCTTCCTGTTGATGAGAAGAGGTTCCCAGGGTTAGAGAACATTAAGGGACTTTAGCCAAAAAGCCATGTGTTCTTAGAGCACTCTTACTCTAGATGTAAGTATAATCTCAGATTTCTGTTCTGGGGAAGCAAGCACAAGCTCTTTTAATTGTATTTTAAAACTAATCATTCATTCATTCATTTGCTCAGTCAGCTGTATAGACATGCCTAAAATAATGCCCAGAACTTAATCTTTGCTCAATAGATTTTCTTCCTTTTCACCCCCCCGCCCCCGCAAGCCCTTCTGGGGAGGCTGACTGAGGCACCCCTACAGCTCTGGGTTGGGCTTGGAGAGCAAGAGGTCTGCCTTCGTTTCTTTCCTCGATGGGAACTGCCAGCGGCATAAAGGACTGCGAGAGCCTATTCTTTCCCCTCATAAGTCAAACACACTGACAGCACAGCTTCCTAATCAAGAAGGCAAGAAGGGCGGGTAGCTGTAAGGAAAAATACAAGAATATGTGACGTGCTTACCCGGGCACTCATCAGTGGAGTTGATGAAGGCTGGCCCCGTGTTGTCATAAATTCAATCTTAAGCAAACAGTCATTTCTCCCTCATTTCCAGATTATTGGTACAAAGAAAAGCAGACAGTCACGGATGATATCCATCAAGGGAGGGGCAGGGATTCATGCTTGCCCAAATCCTCCAGGTAAGTAAGGAAAAGATGACCACTTCTTTGGTGCTCATCTGTGTTTAAGCATTTGGAGTTCCAACAAGACACTCCATGAAAAATTATCGATGTAGAAGAATAGTTTGAAGGCAAGTTTGAGGGGGATAAGGAGGATGTGCCCTTTTCCCTTATATATCCATCACGGGAAAGGTTATCCCATGAGGGGTCAAAAAGATCTGACCCTTTTCACTTGGGAGAAGTCACACCTCTGTGTTTCCTTTTGCAAAAGCAAGACGGCAGTTGGGGGTGAGGGAAGGGGAGAACTCTTCCTACATTACTCTACACTGAGAAAAATTCATACTGGTGGAACCACTTTGTAAAACTTGCAATAATAAAGCTAAATACACACATACCTGGTGACTCAGGAATTCCACTCCTAGAAATTACACTTAAATGAAGTACATGCATATGTTTCCTATTTTTTTTAAGATTTTATTTATTTGAGAGAGAGAATGAGAGAGAGAGAGCACATGAGAGGGGGGAGAGTCAGAGGGAGAAGCAGACTCCCTGCTGAGCAGGGAGCCCGATGCAGGGACTCGATCCTGGGACTCCAGGATCATGACCTGAGCCAAAGGCAGTCGCTTAACCAACTGAGCCACCCAGGTGCCCTGTTTCCTACTTTTTAAAAAACCAACTAAATACCCATCAATAGCAGACTGGATATAAACACTGTGGTTTATTCATACTATGGAATACTATTCAACAATGAATATGAGCAAACAACAACTTCAGGCAACAGAATAGATGAATCTCAAAAGAACTTTGAGAGGAGAAAGCTAGACCCAAAGGTACATATTGTACGATTCCATTTATACAAAGTACAAAAAAAGGGCAAAACTGAGCTATGCAGTTAGAAGTCAGGATAGTGGTTAGGGGAGAAGAGTACAGTGACTAGAAGGAGACACAAGGGGTGCAACTAATGCTCTATTTCTTGATCTGGGTGCTGGCTACACAGCGTTGACTTAGTGAAAACTCATCAAGCTGCACTGGACACTTACAGCTTCTACATTTTGCCATATCCATGTTATAGTTGAATAAAACTTGTATTTACTTATTTTAAAATATCAGATCATGGACACGGGGAATTTTGAACTATCAAAAAGAAAAAAAAAAAACCTCAGTAACATGAAAATTTGATCCAAAGGTAACCCCTATTGGATCATGTTCTTAGGCATCTGAATATATGCGCAACACAGCAGGTCCCAAGAATAAGAGAAAGTGGGGGCTCCAGGCCCTCTGGCTCCTCAGAGAGAGCAGGTAACATGGTTAGATTTCCTAACATTGTTGCCAGCCCCAAAGAGACCAAGAAGGGGGAGGAGAAAGCATAGTAGGGGCTGAGCCCTCCAGAAAGATGGATGGCATCCAAAGCTGGGGCCCTGTGCCCATTGAGTCACAGCAGGCAGGAGGCTGTTGATTTTCCCTGTAGCCTCTCTGGCCACAAGAAAGACGCATGGCATGTGATGAAATTGCTTTGATGGTAATTGTTTCCTGCTCAGACAGGGAGGCGATAGATCATCTCAGGGGAGGCTCCTTAATTGAAAAAGTGTCAATAGATAAAGAGCAATAAAAGCTTTTTCAGCTGAAAGCCTGGTTTCCTTAGCCCCGTCTGCTTCATTCTCAACCAACCTGCTAATGCTGCTTCACCAGGAAGGGCCCTCTGGGTCCGCTTAGCTCTTACCTGACAGACTTGTTTCCTGAGGGAGGGAGGAAGGGAAGGAGCAGGAGTTTATGTCGGAGGACAAGGCCTCCACTTCCTTTAAGTCAGGAAAAGCCACTCCTCAGGTCTTTGAATCGATGTTCTGAGTGAACCAATGAAACCCAATGTTGTCCCAAACTGTCATTTAGTTTATCCTCACTGATTACAGGGATGAGCTTCCCCCGCCCCTTGGGGATTTTCTAGGCCCTTAATCTTAGGTTACTCCTCTTTCCAAAGACCTCTGAGCTAGTTTTCTGTTGAGTAGTTTCCTATCAGGAGTGCCAGGAGAAATCAAAGCCCCCGCTGCACTTTGTGAGCAGTTTTGAAGAAGCTCTTTTGGGGTGGGGAGGAAGGAAAGACTGAATTATCACCTACAGTGAGGTTTGGGGATGACCAGTATCCTCGCGGATTAACTCACCCTACAGGATGTACTGGACACCCACCACGTGCTAAGGACCATGCTTCCCTTTCAGCCTGGCTTGACCGACAGTCACCCCACCAATCCTCGGGAACAGACTGGAGAGCCGGGAGCTGGATGAGGGCGAAATGGATTCAGAGCGGCTTTGTCACACCCACAGAGCTTTGATTAATGGTTTCCCCGTAAACTGAAAAGGTGGTCTCTGTGCTCCGTGTCCCAACCCTGTACATTTCTATCAAACCATGACATTCAGAATTGTAACTCAGATGAAGATGTAGACACACTCAAAGCTAGGAAGGAGAGTGGGTGAGGAAGTCAGGATTCGACATCTCAATATCCAATAGACTAATTCAACATTCTGAATCATAATGAGGTTTATGGTAAATTTCTGGGTTCAGGTTAAACAAATTTTCCTAACTTCAAGAATGGGGAGATCTTGTTCAACCGCTATTCCTATAAAAAATAAAAATCTGGAGGATTTAGGAGACCATAGCTTTTTTTTTTTTTTTAAGGTAAGAATATGTCATGATGGTTAAAATATGACATTGGATAAACGGAGGTCAGAAGAGAAAATAAAATTTCTACACTCCTCTCTGGGCAGACCACCAACAGTACCATGTCCAGTGCGGGCATCACTCTGAAAAGCTACTGTGAGCTCAAAGGAAGATGCACAGGATGGTGAGGGGTCTGGAAGCCAACACAGGAGCATTTGAAGGAACTGAGAACGATCACAGGAAGTTCAGGTAGCAACAGAAAGTTCAAATTCACTTTCAAATTCTTAAAGTATTATTAGAAGAGGGATTGACACTTGAGTCTTGTAATATGAGTGAGCAGAACGAGGGCCAATGATACATTAGAGGGATTTTCTTTTTCTTAATAGAAGGAGGAATTTCCAACAATCACAGAGTTTGGACGACACAATAGCTGGTGTGTGGCCCCCCACCCAGACAACTTGTCCCCACTGCACTGAAGAATTTTTAAGTCCCTTTCATCCTGTAGGATTGGGGCTAATCTAGATGACCTCGAGTCTCTTTTAATGGCTACAGTCAATAATGAACACAGGTAACCACTTACTCAGTTTTTCTTCATGCTCCTTGTCATGAGTTGTCACTCGAGACATGAAAGGGATGTGAGGGACTGGTGGGTCCCAGGGGCATGGCTTCCTGCTATTTTCCATATACGCCCATGAGACACCCTGGCATTGTGTGGAACTGTTCCCGGAGAGCAACAACTCCACCCTCTTGTATTGCACAGTGGACAGTGAGGAATATTCCAAACCCTCATAATTTGCATTGTCCCAAAGAGCCTCCTGCTTTTCTATTGGGGTGGAATGGAAGATACACATAAACATAAAATATACCATTTGAACCATGATTAAGCGTATGATGTGGTAGCATTAAGTGCCTTTCCATTGTTATGCAACCGCCGCCACCATCCATCTCCAGAACTTGCAGCCTACCTTTCAATGCCATCATGAAATTAAAAAAACTATTCCCCAACCCGTCTCTAGTTCTAGTAGCCAGGTACTAGATGCCGTGACTTTCTCTGCAGGCCCACCATGGCTGTAACCATCCCGCCATGTGCACACTGCTTTCCTAGTTAAATAAGCTTCTGATGTCTGACACATAGCAAGTAGAAGGGGTCACGCCTGTCACTGGTTCCGGGTGCTTCCCACATATAAGCTGCGTTCTGTGTGCTTTGGTAGAGAAGATGGCTTAGGAAGCCTCTTCTTACGTTGGACTGATGGCCCCCCCTGAGGACATGCGCCAGCTTGGGTCCAATTTCACTTTTTTTCTGAAGAAAAAGGGGGAAAGTGATAATCAAGGGTCCGCACACACTCCCGTTGATCCGCCCGGCTTGGTGTTAACATAAACAGTTAATTGCAGTCGTGCAGGCCGTGGAGAATACAGGGTAGCTTTAATTAATTCCAGTACATGCCTTACACTGTTTACATTCCAAATTACCTTCAAGTCAGAAGTATGTGGCCCAGAACCACAGTTTGGGGGCAATGAAATTCCACTGGCCACTGCTTCCAGCATCTGGAAGTCATTTGCTAAAAGACACAGAGTTTGCTATTTGGGAAAGTTAGATGTGCTTCAAAGGAGAGATGAGGTGACAGTGGCTTTCTCCCAAGCTGCTGACATAAGGAAAGGACCTGGCCAGCTTCAGAGGAAGAGTGATGTCCTGTGGATTCTGAGCAGAGAAAGGGAAACCCCGCATTTACTGCCATTACAGCATGAACAGGAGCCTAGGACGAGAGCCTGGGGAAAGATGTTACACCCATGACGGGGATTAGATTTCTAGAAAGTATTGCGTCGTTACAGACACCAGCCCTTGGTTTGCTAAAATTGGGGTTGTCTTCCTTTTCCCATTCCTTATCTACCTCCCACCCAAGTGCATTTTCCAGGATTCACAGAAAACTCCATCTGCATTAAGAAGAGTGTTTGGAGGCAACAGTTGGTTTTTCTGATGTGCTTGAGAACATTACGAGTTGGTTACACGATATCTCCAAAACACACTGGGTCCTTGGCACCTCCTATGCACTGAGAACTGGAACCCAATGAATGAAAGATTCTGTGAGTAGAAGGCCCTTGCAAATTTCATCTAGTCTGTCCCCCTGCCTTTAGGCAGAGCTAAATATAACCCACTCTGTGCTTTCAGGCATCGACCATATTATTTCCCTCTTTAGATCTGAGAAAGGAAGGCTGGGTTATGAAAAAATACTTTGCATTTGCTCCTTTGGAAGTCAATTTTCCAAACAAGTCAACAGTGCTAAAGGGTTTATAGTATCTCTCTAAACAAATCAAAACTTCATGTAAATCCTATTATTTGTCAATGTCATTTTGCCTCCCACTCATTCAAAAGCCAAGTTAGATTTGTTGGTGATACACTTCAAGAATTCTGCATTCTCAAATTCTCACTGGGAGGCAGGGGACAGAGTACCACCCCATCTTTCCAGTCGAGGAACCCAAAGGAAATAGAGATGGGCCCTGGAATCAGACAGACCGGAGTTGAGGCCTTGACTTGGGTTAAGTTACTTCTCTAAGCCTCCACTTCTTGTAAGTAAAGTGGAGATAATTCGACAACTTCCCTGATGGAGGCAGTAAGGGTTAAATGAGCTCAGAGTTTTAAGAGGGTTCTGAATAGTAAGTGCTCCCACCACAGTAGTCTGAGTGGCGAGCTGAATGGCTCTGGGGACCGCGAAGGGAGCTTTAATTTGGGATCTCACAGCCTCCCAGGCCACTATGTGTGTCTCCGACTGCAGGCAGCACTCGATACCCCCAGACTGCTCCTTCCTGGAGACTGGGGCGATCCCAGCTGTCTACCATGCACCGTGTTAGGTGTTCTGAATTCCACCCCCAGTTCTGATCCACTTCCTCATTCCTTCCTTCCCGGACTGTAAGTTGCCAGAAGGCAGGGACCACCTCTGTCTAGATCACTGAGTGCAATACGGTGCTTGCAAAGCCACCTCGAAAGCAGTGCTTAATAAGTACTTTTTTAAATGATCGAGATGATACTGCTGTTACACGTTACCCATCTTAAAAAGGAAAATGTCTTGCTTCCTTTTCTAACCCACTTGGACAGTCATGGACTGGAGTTTCTAGCCTCCTATCCTAGCATGTGGGTGTTTGAATGATTCCTATAATTAAGCAGTTTTGGGTCTTTACTATTTACGTCAGCATTTCACCAAGTGTTGTCCAAGGATTAACTACATCAAAACCACACGGGGTGGGGGTGGAAAGGGAGAGTGCTAGTTAACAATACAGATTCCCCACCTGCACCCCGGACCTCCTGAATGATAATCTCTAGAGTCAGAGCCAGGGATCTTCCCTTTAAATAAGCCCACTTGGTGTAGCCTCTTTTAGAGTCTGCAATAATGGGCAGTTGTACTGGTCTCTCCGAATTGGTCAGTTAGTGACATAAGTGGGCTTAAGCCAGAAGAATTTGTACTTTCTTGCCCTGTCCAGAGACCATGCAAATTCAAATGCACCAGAGAGCAGGCAAAGGTTCTTAGTGCTCTAGGATCATAGCACAGAGGAGAACGCTCCATTCACAGCCTCAAAAGATGAAACGTCTTTCCCAGACGACATCGCCGGGCTCATTCCACATGGTCCTGGTCCTTCGTGATGGATGGCTCTGTAATTTTTAGAAAGTGCCCAGGGTGGCTGTGCTGCACAAATTTGAGAACCAAAGTTGCAGGCCATCCACCTCTGTCCCAGTGAGCTCTGCCAAGAGGCACAGCCAGGCAGTGGGGAGACCCACAAACCCTGGGCAGTGGGGAGCTGGATTCTAGTCATGGCTCTGTTGCCTCCAAGAAGCTGTGTGGTCCCGCACAGCTGCCTAGGCATCTTGGAGCCTTAATTTGTCTCAACTAACTAAATCTACAGCTTTCAGATTTTATTTTGGCAATGACATCCTTTGCCAAAAAAACTTAGCCCATACAGAACATAGATAAAAAGTGCAGTGGTCAGCACAAACTGCAGCAGCCCCCGAGGCATATCAGCGGGAGCCCAGAAGGTAGCCCTGGGACGATCCAACATTCGAGTCACACCTGCAGCTCTGCACATCCCCAGGCTGTGCCCCAGGAGTGGATGGGAGGGAAGGTGTTAGCACACTCAAGAACGGATGCAGAGTAGGCTGGCAGGAGGATGTCTCATGCTTCAGCTGGGTACCCCACAGGCAGCTAAGAACAGGCTCCAGGTAGCAGTGGTGGTTTGGCAAGGGGGGATGTGCTCCCAACTCTCGGCCCTGGGGATGTGGAATTCCCCTGACAGCAAATGGACATTATCTCATCTCTTTCCACTGCAGCTTCAGGAGCGGTTCCCAGACAAACAGGCTTCAGGAACACTTTCTCATTGTATGTGAGATGGATGTGCATTAGCTCTTCTTCCAAAGGATATTTGCACATTAAAGACCCCAAAGATAGGTCCTGTGGCAAATCAGCTTGTTTAGCATGTTTCTAAACCGGCATGTCTCAAACTTTTTTGACTGACAGACCCTTGTTACAAGTAAAGTTTATCCGATATTCTTTGGAAGACAGTGTGTGAGGCAGAGAGGTACAGTGTCTGAAGTCCCTGCCTGTGGGTTTTGGGAAAAGACTGACATTCTGAGGATTTGGAGGGGAGAAAAAGCAGAAGAGGAATCATTTTGGGGCTTTTTCCCTTTCACTTTATATTCTTGGGGACAAAAGACTACAAGACCTAACTTTATGATTACTCAAGTCCTAGGACTCAGAGTAGCTCTTCGTGAAGGGACTCCAGGGTCCTGCAAGTTTGCTTCCTCTCTGGCAGGATCTCAGGAGAAGAGCAGACCCGAACGGGAGGCTGGCACCGGGTGCCACTCTCTCCTCAAAGGCTGCCCGCTGGCTTCCTGTTAAGCCCCAGAATGTGTCCGACCACAAGAGCACATAGGCTCAAGGTGTATTGTGTCTGCTCATGGCACGCTTCTCACCAAACATCAATCCACTCAGCTAGACCATAACTTCTGGAAGTTTCCAAACTCCCTTTCACACCCTAGCAGCCTGCCACCCAGTAGGATCAGTGGCACAGTGGGTCTTCCTTTGTAGGAAAGACAGGTTTGGTTAAGAACACAGCACCTGGGGCAAGGCTACCTGGTTTTAAATCCTGGCTCCGCTGCCCATAGCTATATAACTTCTGGCAGGTTCATTAACTTCTTCATGCTTCAGCTTCTTAAAACCATTAAAATGGGGAATCCCATGAGGATTAAGTGAGTGAACCTAAGTAATATACTTAACACAGTGTCCAGCACATAGTAAGTAACAGAAAGGTGTCTGCAGTTGTTAATGTTGCATCACTGCTTGGCCTCACTAGCAAATGGTTTTTTGGGGGGTGGGAAGGAGGATACCCAATCTGAGTTGCTTCTGAACCTCTGCAAGCATGCATAGCTGAAGGAAAGACGGGACAGCGGGGAGAGCATCCAAGATAAGACAAATAACATTGTCATATGCGAGGAGCACCAGACTGGGAACCAGGAGAGCTGGCCTCCATGTGAGGCTCCGCCATGAACTTTGCTTTGCGACTTGGCTTTCCCCATAGTAAAATGATGGGATTGAATTAGATGACGTTGGAGTCGCTCTCAGATTTTAAACTCCATGTTTCTCAGTGCAGGTACTGGATACAGGAGAGGCTGGGGCGGCCCGAAGAGCCGGACTGAGTACAGCACTACCCTGTGGTGTGCGCATCTGTGTGCTAGGCAGGAGCTCAGGGAAGATGGAGAATCAGATGCCTCCCTCAGCCCCTGCCAAGGGGTCTCTGCCCAGCGGTCCTCTGAGTGGCTCAGGGTGGTGCTGATGCCAAGGCAGAGATCATTCTAAAAACATGCCCACACAGCTGCCATCCAGCAACTTTGAGCTGCATTCAACTAGGTAAGAATTTAATGTCACATTCAAGATTAAAACTCCATAAAAACTGAAAGCCCCTGGGGGCAGCTACTCTTCTCATCCACATACTTGGTTCACCCTGACCTGTGCCTCTTTTCCCCCTAGAGCCTTGCTCTGTGCCCACATGTTGAATCTCACTGAGCTCTGTGTTTGGATGTAATGAGCATCTTTTGAATTTAAAAGCAACTGGCTGTTCTAGCTCTGATGAATGTCCTGTGCAGTGCAGAGGGGGCTTATTCACTGGGAAGTCTGGCCGTGCTTAGTAGCCTGTAAGAAATCTGCTTTCTGTCCCTTTACAGAGGGGAAGGACAGAGGGTCTGCCTCCTCCGGACGCTCAGTTATGTGACCTGACGCTTACTTTCCCAGCTTTATGAAGTTGCTCTGGCCCTGCTCATGGGGGAGAACGGCGCAAACACAGGGGGACAAAAGAGGCCGCAGGGGAGGGGATTTCACATGTCCTGAGAAACCAGGCTCTAGGAGCTTTTCCCGTAGTGCTGGCCAGTTAGCAAATGTGCTTCTTGTGCTCTCATCGCTTACTTGCTGTGCCCTGACTGCTAGGGAGGAAAGGCTTTGCAATCCCAAAAGTCTCCTAGGCTGGATCCCTCTCCAAATTTCTCCTAGGACCCTGTGCCTTCTCAAACCGCCTCTGCCCCTTACCACACACACACACACACACACACACAAGCACGTGCATGCACACACACACGTGTGCACGCGCAGACACACAGGGTCTGCACGGACTCTGGCTGACAGACTTGTAACTCACCAGAATGCACTGTCTGATGTTTCACTTTCCACCAGAGTTCAAAGTCCTTGACAGATATCTTCTCATCTAACCTTGTCTGAACTCTCAGAGCTCTGACAGGAGAAGTGACAAACGCAACCTACTCCCCGCCCCGCATTCGGCAGGTGAGGGAGACCGAACCATCTGCCCAGGCGCACTGCGCCTCTTCTTGAGGAAGGGCCCTGCGTCCCCTGGAAAGCAGCAGGGCTGCTGTAAAGACTCCCTCCACAGTCACCTGCGGTGTGTGGCAACAATCGGGATGAAAGCCCAACAAGACGGTCTCTACTGCAAAGCAGCCCATTGCCCCAAACACGCCAGTGTTCTGGGCCACCCCCAGCATGCCTCAGTGGGACGTAGGGACTCACAGTCTACACAACCCTCCAGAGCAGTCTTGCGTGTCTAGACAAATCCACTAGTGGATTCTGTTAGGGCTGAATGTGCCCCCCCAAATTCACATGTGGAAGTCCGAATCCCCAGGACCTTAGAATGTTACTGTATTTTGAGATAGGGTTTTTAACAGAGCTAAGTAAGTTAAAATGAGGTCATGATTATGGTGGACACAGACACGTATGGAGGAAAGGTGGTGTGAAGATGCAAGAAGAAGAAGATGGCCGTCTACAAGCTGAGGAGAGAGGCCTCCGAGGAAACCAACCCTGCCAACACCTTGAGCTCAGACTTCCGGCCTCCAGAACCACAAGAAGATACATTTCTGTCGTTTACATCACCTCATCTGTGGCCCTTTTTCTAAGGCAGCCCAAGCAAACTCATACAGATTCCTTCACTCATTTTCCAATCTGTAAGACACTTGCATGGCCGGAAGCCATGTTCATGAGCCGGTACATTGGCTCCAACACTCAACCATGGCCCCTCCAGTTAACGCCCGAAGCTCCCACAGCTTGGCTAAAGGAGGAGATATAGGAGGAAGCAAGTGAAAAGGAGACAGAGGGTCCGGAGCAATGCTGACGCCCCAGGGCACCAGGCCACCCTCTCTCCCCGGCATGTAGAGCCAGCTCGGCATCTTGCTCTCTGGCTTCCCCTACTCGCACTGTGATGCATGTCCGGCATTTACAAAGCCTCCCAGGCAGGGCACAGACCCCTTACCAATGCAAAGGCAATGAGATCCAGCCAGAGTGCTCCATCTGAAGGCAACCAACATGGAGATGGAGCCAACATGCTCCCCAGTCCTAAATTAGAACGTGAAGGGCAGAGAAACAAAACAGACCAAAATACCATTCTTCTCATGAGGGAATATTTACTGAATAGTTTATATATACTGAATGAATCTTATGTAAGAGTCAACATGTTCAAAGCACTAAAAATAGGTCTGGATACATTTTGGTAAATAAGCTATTAATGTATTTAACCCTTCTAAAGAAAAAGCACCTATGTAAGAGAGGGCAAAGTGGCCAGCGCCCTTCCCCCAACCCTGGCTGCCTGTGGACTGTCAGAGGGAAGAGGGCAGATACAGGTGGACAGCCACCACCAGCGAGAAGGAAAGTCCACGGGCTTCCAGTAGGCAGGCATACAAGGGAAGGAGCTTCCAGGAATGGGTGGCTTCCTGCAGCTTACCTCTGGAAGGGCCTGGCAGCCACCCTCTTGTCTCCTCTGCAAGGTGAGCTTCACGTTTGTTTCCTGGCACTTGGGCCGGCCACCCTCCACCCTACTGTCCCCATCCCGTCCGGGGAGGTCCCCCAGCCCGGGGTCAGGGGTGGCGAATAGGTTAAAGAGCTGCAGATGTGGCCTCAGGGCAGGGATTCAGTGTGCATGTCTCACCGAGGAGCCCAGGCGGCCAGATTTCAGTTCGTAAACACTTGTCGGTCACGAAAATCAGCCAGCCTCAAAAGCAGTATCCTTTTCAGAAACCCAAACACTTCTTCTTGTAAGTGAACCAAAGTTTACAAATTTTTTCCTAATAAATCAGTTGGATCATACTTCTTTTGTAAAATTACTGACCCAGAAACAAACGTAAAACGTCTTCAAAATAGCCTCTCAACCGCACTGACAGTTCATTCAATTGCAAAGCCTGACTAGTCTCGTCTCATTTTTATTTCCAGATGGTTAGTGACTAAGGAACATTACACCAGGAGTAGGATTTGGGGCTCCCAACCACTGTCACGGCCAGGCTGGGGAATCTTGGGAAAATCTCATCAGCGTCCGGGGCCTCTGTGCGCCTCCCTTGGAAGATGGAAGGGCAGAGGATATCTGTAAGGCTCTGCCTTGTAGGACCTCATTATCCCCGTTTCTCCACAGGAGATGAGCCTAGGACGCTCATTTCTCACCACGAACATAGGTGCTCTGTAGGAAGAAGGGCTCTGTGGTCAAGAAAGTTTGGAGGTGACCCGCGCTTCTTTACTGCAAGACTTCTCTGAACCTTGAAAATGTTAATGAGCAATCTGTGATTCTCCAGGAGGGGAATTAATAAGGCTGCAGCATTTCTAACATAAGGCATAAAATCTGACTATTTAAAAAAAAATTTTTTTTTTTTTTACAAGACTGGAAAACGTTTAAGATCCACAGAGGAAAGCAGTATATGGAACTAGTCTTCTGGGACAGAGGTTTCTACTGAAGTCCCCTAAGTGGTGGCACAGAGTCACCTACCCCAACTCAGCCCAGCCCTGGAGCTGAGTGCCTCCCCCGAGAGTGCTCTTGGCTGTGGAGGCGGCGCCCACAGCTTCCTGGGCAGCCCCACTGCTGAGGACCTGCTCACCACCAGAAGTGATGGGATGCCCACAGACCACTGGGAGCTGTCCAGAGATGACAGAGGGCAATGACCCTGATGAGAAGTGGCTGTGTGGCCGGGGGATCCCAGGCAGGCCAGGTGCTCATCACCCCGACCCCACCTGTTTCACTTTTGTCCCAGGCTGCTCCCGGAAGCCCCGCCTTCCACGTGTCCCTGCCAGGTTCCGGTCTCAGGGCCCTCTCCCTACACTCTCAAGAGGTCCCTCACCATCTTCAGGGCTCATTGAGTTCCCACTCAACGATACAATTGTATCAAATGATACAATTTAGCACTTAATTACACATCCTGTCATCTGGCTCCTGTTCTTCAAACAGTGCAAACTGAGCTTCCCAGGCCAGACTGCAAATGTCCCGAAGATAGGGAATACTGTCCTTTCTTATGTCATGCTACCAGGGCATCAAGCTGAGCAAACAGTAGGCACTCAATAAATGAATGTCAATTAATTCATGTTGGAGGGTAATCAGGACCTCACCATTTTCCCAAAGATGGCTTTCATTCTTTACAAATATGTCTTGAGTGTGATGTGCCTAACATTACTCCAATCCTCCCCAGAGTTCTTGGTCCAGACACAAATTCAAAACTAGTCGGCCCCCTCCAGCCCCTTGAGTTGCTGCAGACCTCAAGGCCAGAATTTTTTACTTCATATTCTTTAAACTCCTAAATTTCTCTCTTAGTCTGTAGCTTCTACTTGAGTTACAAAATGGATCATGATGATGGTTAACACTTACTGAATATCCGTGATGTGCCAAACATTTTACACGTATCAATTCATTTAATTCCCAACACTTTTATGAAGTGGGTACCACTGTGGAGATGATGAAATGAGGCTTAGGGAGGATGAGTATCTCGTCAGAGTCCCCCAGCTCAGAAGTGGTCTATCTAGTGGACCCCAGAGCCATCAGATGGTCAAAAGGAAAGACGTAAAATCTCTTTTCCTGGAAAATGAAAATTGAGTCTTTGCCTCCCAGTGGTTTCTGAATCTGGCTGATTATCAAATCAAATAATAACAATAATAATAATCATTCCTCATTCCTACCTGCAGAGATTCTGTTTCAGCAAATCTGAGTGGAGCCAAGGAATCTATTTTCTCAAAAGATCATCAGGTGATTCTGATGGTCACTCAGGACTGAGGAGCACTGATCCAATCTGTGCCCTTTTGTCCGCACCAGGCATCAGACAGACCTTCGGTGAATACTTAGTGACACCCACTGGGTGGGAAATGGGAAACAGCGGGTTAGCATGCTAACCCTTCATGCCTCCTTCCCTCCCCATATACTCTAGAAAATGTATATAGTTTGATCCACTGGGCCTCCACAGTGATGTCTAGGGAAGATGAAGAAAGCCTAGAAGAGGCGGGGCCCAGGGCACCCCCACATCAGGATTTTTAAAGCTTCCCCAGTGATTCTAATGCATAGCTCACACATTTGTCTTTTTTTGGATGAAGGACCCCAGCCATTCGGCCTTGACCTTTGAAAGCTCCTTTCTCATGTAAACAGAGTGAGCCGGGGATGCTCCTTAGCAGCTTCAGCTAATTTAAAAACTAATAACGTGAAAATGTTTTAATCCCCTCACTAGTTCAGTTCAGCCTCATTAGGAAGATTAGTAAAACAAAACATATTCCCCACACACGATCAAGCTGAGAAAGTCCAGTGCTGGGGAGATGGTGAGCACGTCAGTGTCCCTCCTCAGGGCAGCTTTCAGCCCAGGTCCCTGCACGGTTAGTGTCTCAGACACGAAAGGTCAGGGCTGGGAGGGACTTCGGGGAGCCCCTCCAGAGTGCCCCGGCCCGCGAGGGGAAGTGACTCCCTCACACCTGGCAGCAACAGCAGAACCAGAACACAAGCCTTGGTCCCCGATGGCACCATGGTGCAACAGCACTTAGCCTGAGAAGGTTCCAGGCTCTACTCTGCTTTCCGCACGCCGGGGCAAAAATGAATAATACTGGTCACTGAAGCCTCAGTGTGAATTGATGACACGATCACCTGAGGGATACCTGCATTTTAATTTCTACCATGAATGATTTTGTTTCTTGTTAAGGAAACCTGAGACCCTTGCTGAGCTTGCCACAGGGCAGGCAGGGTGCCATGCTGTCTACACACTTCCCTTCACTTACACATTCCAACAAGCTAGAAGCAGCAGCCAGGACAGCCCTGTTCCTCAGATGGGGAAACCAAAGCTTCGAGAGGGCAAGTGCCTGGCAAGGTCACAAGAGCACATATAGGTGTTTGAACCAAATTGACTCCAGAGCCCTTGGCTGTACCTACCGGGGATATTGTCGCCTTTAGACTGGACTAGCCAGCAAGGGAGTGTATTTTGGAACAACTGCTAAGGGTCCCTGAAACAGAAAAGACGACCTGCTTCAGACACTTAGACACTTTTCCTTCCTTTTCTTTCCTTCCTCCTCTTCCTCCCCCTCCTTTAAATGTGTGTGTGGTTTTTGGTTTTGTTTTGTGTTTTTGGCAAATGTTGGGAGTGCTGCAATGCATCTATATATACCCAACTGTTAAAAATAGATACAGGTATACACATGTTACATATACATGTGTATGCAAGGGGTATGGAGAAATATTCTAATGTAACCCATGTGAATACACACATATATAACATATAGATGTTCATACGCATAGACCATATATGGATAGTCACACACATCTATTCAGACTTGGCAGAAGGAGAGGACCCAAGATTCTCAGAGAGATGCCACCTGAATGATTTCAATGTCAAAACATCACTCACAAAATTCACAAGCACGCTGTGAGGCTAAGTGTTGGAGGGGCGGGGAACACAACACCTGGGTGTCAGAACTCCGCGGGGATGATTCCTTAGCAATCTCTCTCCTTCGCCTTTGTGCTTGGGAGGCAGAGGCAACAGCCCACTTTCTTACAACCCATTGTCTTTTGAGGAATTAAAAATAACAATCTTAATAACAGCACTAGTGAATCAGGCCCGTGGACCTGTCCACTAATGACAACTTTCTGATTCTGCCAACGGTTTTATCTTTGTCAATATCCTCCTGGCGCAGGCAGAATCTCTCAAAGCCCTGCCAGCTCTGTGGAGGAAACAGCCTTTAAATGCCTCTGGTAAATGCTACTGTCACTAAGACAGCTCCCTGAAGTGGCAGCTCCCATGTGTTCTGTGCTCCTGTCCCTGGAGAGTCGATGACAACTAAAATTTTGAGGGCAGGCTGAGGGGATAACACAGAGGAAGCTTGCAAACATCATCGGAGTTAGTTTTATTATTGAGTCATTTGCTTCCCTGTCCTGTACTCGACATCTTTCCTTTTATCATGGATATTTTTCTCCCACCAACTAACACTCCCGAGGCAGGACCCAGGCAAAATGAGGAGGAAGACACAGTTGGCTTTCTAAGCCCTTCTCCATTTCTTCAGTCAGTTCCATGGATTTATTTGATCTGTGATGAGCTAAGTGATTCTGATAAGGGTGTTAGCAAGTTAAAGTTTTCTCTTTCCCTAGAGGATTATAGAATAGTGGAAGCAAAGCAAAGCTATAATGGTGGAATTTCAAGCAGTGGGACATTTACAAGGAAGAGAAATTTGCACCTCGTGCAGATGAAGGTTTCCCTATCGTTGGACTACAGACCGATGGGGGCATGTTATACTACTTTGTTCCCCTTATAATCCCGGCTTCCCTCCCCCTTTTCTTCATTCCTTGGCTCCATGGTAGAGAAATCAGACAGCCAGCAGTTTGATGTGGGAAAGCTTATGGTGGGAGGTTGGTGCCGGTCTGCCCAGCAGCAGTGTGGGGTGGGTGGTGGACGGCAGGTGGTCTGGGTTGAGGATATTCTGCAAGCAGCTCCAAATACTTATTTGGGTTGGCACTGGAAGGGAAAGAGCACTGGGTCTTTTGGACCCCAGGAACCTTCTTCCAGCCTGTCCCCATGGTCTTGGACTGAGGGTCCAGAGGGTAAAGAGCCAAAACCTGTGTCAGAGTTAAGTTTTCCCTCAATATAAAATGTCTTTGTTGTTGCCTATGACCTGTCTTTTGGCCTGTGAGGCCAGACCTTAGAGAAATGCTTCGGCCATTGTTTACAGTCAAGGGTTTTCGTTTCCTCTGTCTCTAGGGTAAAGATTTCCTGCACTTCTGCATTTTGCAGCAAAGAGATTGCTCCTCGTAACCATTAGGGCAGAGTGGCTATCACGTCCCCACTCCATTAGCATGGATAAACACTTGTGCTCACTCATCATCTGTCAACATCTCTCTTTTCCCCACTCCCTTTCCATTTTTCCATCTTTACTCTAAGGCACAGGGCACAAGTCATCCATTTTTATGACACCTGCTGAGCAACCTCATTTTTTCTGACAAGTCTGGCATGTGACACCCCTTCCATTCTCCTTACTTCCTACCAAGGCTGCTCCTATATTAGAGAGGAAGGCAAGACCCAATCACAGGGACAAAGAAGCAACATGTTCCCAAGAACAAAATGATGAAAAAAATCCATGCAGTCTGCGATATGAGCTACTAACTAACAGAGGATGCACACTGAGAGGTTAGGAACATGAGCTTAGAATCAGACAGTTGGCCCACTTCCACATCTGCCACTCACAAGTGTGTGACCTTGAGCTCCTCAGAGTCTCAGCTGGCTCATCTGCAAAATGGAGGTATTGCCAAGCAACAGGGTGATTACAACACTTAAATCATAGGATCATAATGGGCCTAGCACTGTGCCTGACCTCTTGCAATGAAAAGAAATGGTAGGTATTATTATTTTTAAACCCTAACCATTCTTAATACCATTTAGCATCTATTTGCCCCCCGCCCCCGCAGAATCATTATTATCAACACACATCCATTGAAGAGTGTTATTTTGAGGGAATTCTGCTATGTACTGGGAATACAAGAGAAGAAAATTCCTTGCCCTGGAAAGAGAAATTTGGGCCTATGGGCATACTTCTCAGGTACCAAATGTGTGACGTATTTAGTGAGGGCTGCAAGATGTCAGAGAAGTGACGTTTCATTAAAGGGGGGGTTGGTTTGAATGAAACCTTGAAGGACAGAATGGGGAGAGGCATTTTAGATGGGGGGTGACAGAGGTGGGAGGGCCACAATAGGAATAAGAAATAAGGAATTAATCAGCTTGGCCATATTCATTGAATCTTAAAGAATGATGGAGAATAGGTTTGGGGGGATTGCTAGGGGCCACCTGTCAGATTAAGGATGTTTATTGTCCAGGCTTCTGGGAGCCAAAGAATCTGTTTTAAAGAGGGATTAAAAAGCAAAAGAGGGTTTAGGAAGAAGGGTCCAGCGGAGGCCTTTATGCACGCCCCTGCTACAGTCTTCCTAATCCTAGTGGGAGGCTATACATAGGGAGCCAGCTGGAAGATACTGCAATGGTCCAGGCCCCAGAAGACATGCTGGAAGAGGAACTAGGAAGAACGGTAGAATGCGAGACAAATGGCAAACAAACTGCTTCCCTGAGAAGAGTATGCCACAGAACGGTGAGCCCAGTTATTGCTAACTGACCATGGAGCTCCCACGGGGGGCAGACATGAATACCGCATACCAGCTGCACACATGAACAGAGATTGCCGGCCCACCTGTGGCTGGATTTTCCGCTTGACTGATGGTGAAAATTGCCTTGACTGCTTGTCTTGGTCAGTGTGACCAACAAGTCGTCCATAGTCCCAGCAGCTGCTAGAGATGCTCCTTATTCCAGTGACCTCTGACATACTAACTAACAAAGCTGCTCGCACCTGCAGGTCTCCTTGGGCTCATCTAGCTTGGATCCCTAAGTTCCACTCTCGCTGACTGTCTTCTCCCTTTCTTGCCCAGTTGGCATTCTTCAAGCTCTGTGATGTGCTCCAAAAGCCTTTGGAGACGGTCTTCCCTGCCCACAGAGCCACTTTGTTTTGGAGCTGCTTTCCGCCTGGAATCCCACCCTCGCCACTGCAGCCCAGGCCTTCCTGACCTCTCTGACCTGCCATGATAGCTTCCACACCCTGTCCACTCTCCCTCCTCTACCCACCCCACCCCCACCACCAGACAGGCCTTCTCAAATGTCAGCAGGGTACTCGCTGACTGTCTACAGGAACAGACCCTGTTCCTTCCCAGGATATTCAAGGTCTTCCCACTCTGACCCCTGTCTGCATCTCCCCTACCAGGCTACCTGCTCAAGCTTCCTCAGAAACGTCAGCCACATTCATGCCTCATGCCATGGGCCATGCTCTTCCTTCTGCTTAGAATGTTCTTCCTTCTTTCTCTGTCCACACCGCCAACCTTTTTTTCTGACTAACTCCTATTTATCTTCTAGTTCCAGATCAAATGCATCCTCTCTGCAACTCTCTCCTTTCACACCAGGCAAAAAGTACTCCCTCCAGTTAAAATTATTCATACATACTTGTTATTAATATACTATTAATTGGTATTTCATTTTAAATTATGTAAATACTATATATGTCTTTATATTGAATGTCTGTCTCCCCATGTGGATAGTCAACACCCACACTCCAGGATTGGGCCTTGGATTACCTTACATTACCAGCACCTAACAATGGCTGGTGCTTATTATTAGACAGTTAATAAATGGTTAAATTAATATACTAATACAAAAGAAGACTTCACAGTAGAATTACTAGAAGAGTTCCCTGTCACGTCAAGAAAAAAAATGAATTAGTGCACAGACACTGGCAGAACCTGGAAATGGCTGTGATCGATTGATAATTCATCAAACTTGATTGACTTTAACAATAAAGCACTGGCGCCTGGGTGGCTCAGTCGTTAAGCGTCTGCCTTCGGCTCAGGTCATGATCCCAGGGGCCTGGGATCGAGTCCCACATCGGGCTTCCTGCTCAGCGGGAAGCCTGCTTCTCCCTCTCTGACTCCCCCTGCTTGTGTTCCCTCTCTCGCTGTGTCTCTCTCTGTCAAATAAATAAATAAAATCTTTAAAAAAAAAACCAATAAAGCACTATACTAGGCTCTGGTAGAAATATGAGTAAAAATAATAAATGTATAATCTGGTTTGGCAAATGAAGTATATGTATGTAAAAAATAACTAATAAGCCAAAGAAAGCTATTCTAAGGTCAAACTGTGAAAGACTCTAGGTTTAGAGGCATTCATGGAGTCACAGGATTAAAGAATGTTACTTGTTATTAAGTGTACCAGACATTTTGATCCAAGTGCCTACAGACAGGACCAACTATGTCACAATCAGATGAGAGTCACTCATATTTACATATATTATTGTTTTTAAAGATTTTATTTATTTATTTGAAAGACAGCGTGCGTGCACAAGCAGGGGGAGTGGGAGAGGGAGAAGCAGGCTTCCCGCTGAGCAGGGAGCCTGATGCAGGGCTCGATCCCAGGACCCCAGGATCATGACCTGAGCCGAAGGCAGACGCTTAATTGACTGAGCCACTCAGGTGTCCCTAAATATATTATTGTTAATAAGCAGAAGGACATTTTACCTCTGTCAGGAGAAAACCTACTTCTAACGACTCTAGCACACCTATGCTACAGCTTGAGTCCATTTCTTTCACTTTCGGTCTCAGAGAAGATTTTCAAAGTATTACTGTGTCCTCGCAAGAGGCCTCCACAGGCATGAAGACTGCCCTCGGAGCCATGTTAGGGGACGGATGCTCAGAGCCGGGAAGGAGGGTGGTGGACTGAGATGACCGGTCAGCGTGACATGCTAAGCTCCAGACTCTGGAACACCTCAGTGTCCAGATGCCTCACCTTCTCCCCTCCCACTCTCTTTTTCTCTCCCACCCCCGGGGGTGGAAATGCACCCACCAGGGCCTCAGAATTTACAAGGAGGCTCTGCGAGAAACCAACTAATACACGAGTGTTTGTGGCCTGGGCATATACCAAGGAAAGTATAAAGGAGCTGCAGAGGGAAGTGGAATTTCCTGATTGCCAAGGGCTTTTCCAACTAATAAATATGCCATAAAATAAAAGAAAGGAAGCAATTATAGAAGCCTCCTTGGCAGTGCCCCTGTAACCAGGCGAGCAGGCTCCCACCAGCATGCCAGCGTGGGCCCCAATGCTGCAGGGCGCAAACAAAACGGAAAGAGAAGAAAGGCGGGAGGGGACACTAAAACACACTGCCACTTGGCCCTTCCCCAGGTCTGTCCGTCTGGGGCAGAGATCTGGTCAAGAACTGGAAGGTCCCCAGGCCACTTCAAGAAGGTAGCTTTGTTTAGATATGCTACCTGCCTTTCCCTCCATGTTCACCTATATCTGAATATCCCTTATGCCTCTAGGCCACCCTAACCCCCTAGCTCGCCTGCTTCGGTCACCATAACAGTCCAGTGCCTTTGCAGATGATATTCAATACATGTTTGTTGACTGACTACATGAGGCTGTAGAGAGGTTCCATAACTTGGTCAAGGTCACGCAGCTGATAAATGCTAGAGATTTCAGACAGGGCCTGATTCCTGAAATAGTGCTCCTGACCTCTGTGCTATGCAGTGTAGGGGTGGGAGCACACAGGGGACAGGGAAGGGTGCCTAGCCTTATCCTTCTCCAAATGCCTTAGGGCATCTACAACGATGTTCTCTATACAGAGAAAGGACACATAAAATGTACATGGGATTGAGCTGTCATCCCAGAGGTCCAGACTAAATACATGCATGCTTCCTTCTCTAACATTCCACAAAAGAATGGCCCCGTCTTAGGGGAACCCGTGGTTCGCGTCACTCTTATATACGTACCTGGTACCACTAAATCCTCATCTCCTTGTCTGACTTCCCCACTGTCACTTTCTTTAGGATAAGTTCAAGTCCTAGGCCTCTTTGCCTCCCCAGGAACCAGAGAAAGGCCTGGCACTTAGTCATGCTTAATGGAGGTCTGCCAATCGGTCTCCCCTTATTTCTAATCCTAGTGACACCCGCCTGCTGATCTTACCGAGAGTTAGGCTCAGAGCAGCTCCAAACTGGGGAAGATCATTAAACCCAACCAAGGAGTGAGGAGCTGAGACAGCCCTTTCTTGCCTTCTCAGTTGGAAAAATGCTTCCAAACAAAAATTCAAAACAAAACGTAGGATGGCTCCCTAATTTGGATCTCTCTCTTCTTCTGGCACAATGAGGATTTCTGGAAAAGATTTTCTTCCTTGTATGTGCAGCACTTTCCCCTTGTAGTAAACAGAGGTGATGTTAATGACAAATGGACCGACTTGAGTGGGCTGGTGACACTCGCCTCTCTTGCTTCTTAGAATGGACAAACAGCACATCAGCGGTGGCCTGGGTGTGCTACCCAGAAAAAGCATTACCAAATGCTGCTGCTCGGAAGTCGCCCTCGCTTCTGTCATAGCCAGATCCTGTGTTCTCCCCTGTGGGATGCTGCTGTGACAAGTTTTAATAAAACTCTATTTATGCCGAACACAAGACCAAACAAAATCTCCAGACTCTAACATCTTATTTACAAATATCTCAATTTGAAGTAATCAAAACAGTTGCAAAACTACTAGTTACCTTCCTTTCCTCCCTCCTCCTCTCCCTGGGGTCCTACTCACGGAGGAACCACATCTAGAAAAAGTGTGTAGTTTCAAGAAACTACCAGTAGGTGGCGCCAGCAAATTCTCCCAGCAGGCTCCAGGGCAGAGCCACTGAGTAGGTAAGCAAGGGGCCTTGGATAAATACCGATCTGGGTTCCATTTTGATTGTTTTGGCTGGTATCTCTGGATTCTGAGGCTCCCTCATTAAAACACTGCTCCATTTCCAAAAAACTTTTTTTTGGGCTTCAGGGGTAGGACCTTTTATTGTTCTGTTTTAGTAAGGGTTACCATTTAAGTGCTTGCTATGAACCAGACATATTACTGGGGGTTTAGATACTATTTATCCTTGTGATAACCCTGTGATGTATCAGTTATCACCTCATAACACATAGGATCTAGGACTCCACAAATTTAAGTGGCCTGTCCACCTGGTTGGCAACTAGTTGAACTGAGATTTCAATCCAGTTTACATAACTCCAAAATCCACACCATAAACCACCACCATTCTTCCCTCCATAGGTTGGCTGATTCAGACCACCCACTTGAGAAAGCCAAGAACGTGCTTCCTTAGGGCAGTCAGGAAATCATCCCTATGTCCCAAAGATCCCGTAACCAGCGTTGCTGATACGGGCAATTTCATTCCTGAAATCTCCGTCTTTCACACATCTCACATCCCTGTGAAAAGTAGCTTCTCCAGGCAAATTTAACATTTCACTCTCATAAGAGTCCTTGGTTCCTTTTCTGTACAGGTTTGACTTCTCACTCTCTATGTTATTGAGTGGAATAGCCCTGGGTCCAGCAGGAGAGGTACTGGGTGGAGTAACCCTGAGCATGTTCCCTTAATAAAGCCTGGGGGGGGGGTAGTCTTCTGGCTCTTTTCCTGGACAGTACAATGAATCATGTCCCCACTGCAGCCTTCCCACCATGCCTTCTGCTCATACTCCCCACATTTGCATGGCTGGGAAAGGAAGTTCCTTGACATTGATAATTTCTTTCCCCTAAAGAAGGCATTTCCTCTCCTTCCAACCAGCACTTTCTCCCTCATTCTTATAATTGTTTCACTCATGGGACGGCCACCCACAGGCTTCCCAAAGAAATCAGCACCATCTTTCTCTGAAACATGTACCTGTCCTGCTGAGTCTAGGGGTCCCAGAAGACAGCACTGCAGCAGCATCCCTTTCCTGATGTGCCAATCCCCAACTGCCATGACATCTGCTGAGAGAGTCAGGTGCTGGCCAGAAGGCTCTCTTTTGATGCTGATTTTCCACCTGTCCACACTTACCCACCTGCAGACTTAGCTCTGCTGTGCCAATTAAAACGTTAACTCTTCAGAGTGGAAGCCGTTGGCCATAAATGCCCAAGAACTTCCCCAATTGACTTCATTTTTGCAAAGGTGACACAAAGGTAAAGTCAAAGGAATACTAAGCTAGGAGTCGAGAAAGCAGATTTCCACCCAAATTCTATTGCTAGCTAGCTGCATCATTTTGATCAAGTTCCTTAACTTCTCTGGCTTTAGTATCTTCATTTTTAAAATAGGAGGGGTAGACCTAGGTGATCTTCCAGACGCAAATATTCAGTGATTCTGTAGGACTTGACACAAACTTCCTTCCTTTATGAGGAGAAGAGTAACTTGAGCTGACAGAGTGTGAGCATGTAAATGACAAAAAAAAATAAAAAGATAGGATGGAAGGAAGGAAGAGAGAGAGGAAGGAAGGAAGGAAGGAAGGAAGGAAGGAAGGAAGGAAGGAAGGAAGGAAAGAAGAAAGAAAGAAAGGAAGGCTGTGTTTGATCACTTAGGATCCTAAAAAGTCATTTCAGATCTGGGTGTCCCCACTGTGTGATCATAAGAACCTTGGACCATTGCACATAGAGTCCTGATACATTCATCATGCAATACCCTATGTTGATACGCTCCAATGGCACAGGAATCTCAGTGAGGACAGGGACTGTGTTTATCTACACCAACACTGTGTCCTTGGGAATTAGCATTATGCCAGCACATTGTAGGAACTCAATAAATATTTGTTGCCTGAATGTATTTCCACTGTACAGATCTGATTTCCTGATTATACCAGAGCCCAGATGGCAACCACACATTTCATAGACTCCGCAGCTCTTCTCCATCCCTCCCCTGGAGATTTCCATGGGAAATCATTCTTACAGTGAGCTTTGTCTCAGAGGTTTGGAGGAACATGACTGGCTGCCCTCATCCAGCCTGTTCCCTCCCAATGTTCCAGCAGATGGAGCATGACTATTGGGTCCAATGCCTTAGCAGCTACACCCACTGGAAGATACACAGCTTGCTGACGGGCCACATGCTCCATTTCCCCACACAGAAACCCTGACTCTCATACCCTCCCTCTGTATGGCCTGCATCCCCATCACATTGCATGAGAGGAGACCCAGCATTCCTCAGGAAGCTTTGGCTCCTGCTAGCTTGCCTAACTGCCTGGGAGCACATCTTCCCATGTGGGATGCATTTGGTCCATAATTAATCAGAGACATCTAATGTCAGCGAAGCCCTGGTTCTTTCACTCGGTCCACTTTGCACGAGGGGAACCCTTCTAACCCGGCTGGCACCCTGACAGTTTGACATTTCTGTATCCTTACAGACCGGCTGAGTTGGAAAACAGGCTTTTAATTAAAACTTGCCTTCCTATACATATGTTGCCTTGCCGTTGACACTGTCATTTTCAGGTCACACATGCATATTAGTGGTACTCTTTGGCTGTGAGCGGTGGCAACCTTGCCACAAAGCCCACGTTGCAGAGTCCATTGACTGGGGCTGCCAGAGCCAGTGGGCACAGGCGCCCCACAGCATGCTGATTCACTGGATGTTCCTCCTCACGTCCGCTGTAGACAGAAGCATGAGGCAGGGGGCGGTCCCGAGGGAGACAAGACTAGGGATACTCTGACCTGCCGAGGACACGAAGCATTGAACACAGGGTGGGTTCCCAGCCCAGCACCTGAGCTGAGTAGAAAGGACCACTGCTGAAGTCCTCGGAAAACACAGACCCCAGCCAGAAACACTAGCCCTGTAACAGAAGAGCTGACTCAAAGAGGAAAATGGAACTGCAAACACACTTGATGGGAAGGAGCGGAAAGGGCACTTCTGGGCTGCAATCAACCTATTCCAGAGCAGTTGGTGATGCTTCCTGGGTTGCCATGGCCAGCGGGTTGACTGGCTCCTGAACCAACCCCAGGGCGGGGCAGGATCTGCACAAGAGATTCAAATTCCAGAGGGAGGTAAACAGCCCATTATCTGTGTTTGGCAGGAAATCATCCAAGCTCAGGGAGAGGCTAGCTGGAGAGGGTATGGAGGCTTAGGGCAAATGACATTGTTATCGGCGGCCTGCTGTACATTCACGCTCAAGAGAAAAGGGCAGGGAGAGATCGAGGTTTAACTTCACTTCTCAAAAGGACAAGGAAAACCACTGGATGTCCTTGGGCAGGTCTAGGTTCCCTTTGATGGTTCGGTGATCAGTGGGACTCCTAAAGGTCCCTTGCACTTCAACACGGGGCCTGGCATGCAATCTGACTAGAGAACAGTGATCAGATGATGCAATAAACCACTGATTTAATATCGTTTTTAGCCATGGCTGTCCATTAGAATCACCCGGAGAGTTTGAAAAAATTCTGACGCTCAGGTCACACCAGCAGAGATTCTGAGTTGTCACTGAGTTATCCATACTAGTGATTCTCCAAGTGTGGTCCCTGACCAGCAGCATCAACATTATCGGGGAGCCTGTTAGAAATCCACATCCTCAGGTCCCATCCCAGAGCCCCTGAAACTCTGGGGTGGGGCCCAAGTTCTCCAGGTGATTCTGATGACCATTAAAGTCTGAGAACCAAGAGTCTTAATTAGACTGTGGGATCTGGGCATTGTTTGTTACTCCCAGGTGATTCTAATGTGTGGCCACAGATGAGAATTAGTAATTTAAAGAATCCACACAGTCACTCCCAATGGCACATGACCTCTTCTACACAGAATCACAAAGTTGGACATAGCTTATCATCAGACAAGACCACTTCTAGACCATGCAGGCTGAAACTGCTCTTCAGGGCAATGATCTTAACTTCTAAAGAACCACTGAACAAATGAGTCGCTTTCATTTGTATACCTTTGTTTCTCTGGAAATGCACTATGAGTAGCATGCCTCAAGGGACATTGGTCATTTATCCAGTGACACTCCATGAGGGCACATTGTCTGGGCCACAATCTGAAGGAGCAGGGATGATTCAACACTTGCTTCTCTCCCTCACCTTAGGGAGAGGTCAGTTGAGAGGGGTGCCCGTTCCCAGGAACCCTCCTCTCTAGAACACTCCTTGGGAAGAAGGGAAAAGGGATTAAAAATGCCAGGAGACCAGAGGGAAAGAAAGACTCCAGGGTGAGGAATCCAGAGGGGGTCTAAATGGCCAACAGCCCCTCCACCAACTGGAGGCAGGCTCCTGTGGAACCTACAATATAAGGGTAACTGAGACCAGTTAGCCAGACCAGACACCCAACGTCCAAATTGCTTACACAAAAGTCCCCACTCCTGGACTTTGGATTTTTATCTTCAGAAAAAGGGAATAAAAATTTGCTGAAAATTCCACTGGGGTTCCAGTGCACTTGGAATGGAGGGTGGCTACCAACTATTGTCCTGGCAAATGTCAGCACCTGAGGCTCGCTCTTTTGGGACAGAGAAGAATGCCTTTATGCTGTGAGGAGTATCACTCTGTAAGAAAAAACAACACAACTGTAAGAATGACTCCCCTGACTCCGTTTCCCTCTCTTCAGAGGAGAGCTACTCTACTGCCTAAGTTACCTGGTGATTTGTTCTCGGCTTATCTCCCCCTACTGGCCAGTCAGTTCTCCAGGGCAGGGACTGAGTCCCCCTCAGTGCCTCTACCCTGCCAATGCCTAGCACCTCATCTGTGCTCGATCAATACAAGCTGCTGAATGAACCTCCTGAATGTGGGTTTCGACCAGCAAGAAGAACCCAAGGCCAGACTGCTGCAAAGCCTCTAGCTACTGGGTCTCAGGCTTTGTATTACCTGTGGTGTCTTCTCCAAGGGGCCTACAGCAGATCCTTGTGTGTACATCCCAAAGACACTGGCCCTTAAAATCTGGCGTGCTGCCTAAGGCACATTTCCATCTACTTGCTCCACCTCAAAAGAATTCTATTTTAGGAATACCTGCCTACAGGTTATTTCCTCAAATTCCTTCATTAAAGAAAGGTAAGAACCCAGGAAAATCAAGGTTCTTGTTTTCTCTTCCTGTTTCCTGGAAACAGCCAAGCCTGTTTCCCAGGCCACAGTGATTTTTGACATTAACTCCAAAGGAAAGTCAAACAGGCCAGTCTAGTTTCAAAGTTCTTTGCAAAGAAAAAGGACAAGACAGAAATGGCCAGATGCAAATTGATGAGTATTTAGCTCCTGGTGATTCTCTGTTCACTCTAATAACGCTGGCGGTCCTTCGTGAGTCAAATGAGGGGAGGGCCCTTTCAACACCCAAGCAAGCAGACAGGCAAAGGCACTGGGACACTTTCACTTCTGTTAGAGTTGAGCCCCTGGGAAACCTCCCTGGGCCTCAACCGCCTTGCCAATAAGATGAGGGCTGGACTAAAGGGTCTCTTCCGATCCTAAAAAGAGGATGACCAAAAACACTACAAAGTCTGAAGAGCTGTACAATTTAAAAAGTACTTCCCTCCCTCCAGTGGACAATGACTGAACCCTACTATCAGCACAGTATTCCTTGGACTTACAACTTTAATCCCCCCAAAAACACTCCCCTGCCCCGCCCCCAAAATGTCCCTGGGTAGGGAGGCACCAATCTCTCTTCGAATGAGTGTATCAGCGGCAGGTTGTTTAAAAAGAGTAGAAATAATGTCAAATAAGAAGACAGGGAATGGTGGAAGGGGATGGAAGGGAGGCAAGGAACCCAGAAAGTAAGTCTTGTCTACAACACAGTTTAGAGTACGTTCAGCTCTCTTCCAGAGCTGAACACCTCCAACAGAGCCAATCAACCCTTTTGGGTAAGGAGGTATTCACAGAGTTTTGGAGAGCAGAGCTCCTAGTTCCAACGAGCTGCCCCATGATGGCCAGCACAGGCTATGGGGAAGGAAGGAGGATTCCCTCTGTTACCAAGCTCTCCCCAACTTCGGCCTGACCTTCACCAGTGGTGTGCTGGTAAGTATTTAACAAACCACTTTCCCGGGGACGGTGGGATGGAAGCCCTGATTGGTAGCCCTAGCCAATTTCTGTGGTGTAAATACTCCTCCCACTGTCCATTTCAAGCCCTGAATGCAGAGTTCAGAGCAAGGAGTTCAGTCAGCTCTCAGGAGCCATTCCAACCCACTTGATCCAGGGAAGGGGAAATTCCTCATAGGTAAATATGGACAAACACGGGAAGTGTCTTAAGAGGGAACAGGGTCTGAGAGACAAGCTGCTGCCAGCACTTCACGGCCCCTGGCTCTCCCCGGGAAGAAGCTGGGCACCACAGGAGCCCGGGCCAGGGCCCTGCAGATCTGTGCTACTCCAGGCCCCCACTGGCTTCAAGCGGCGCACCCCGCAGAGGGCAGGCTGGAGAGAGGAAAGGAGCCACCCCCAGCCAGACCCATCGTGTGGCTCCTGGGAAGGTAGTGGGAGGAGGCTCGAGGTGCTGAGGAAAATGAAGTCTGGGGATGACCACGTGAAGCGAATTATCCCTGCCCATGGGAGCAGCGGGCTTTGGCCGCCGTGTCACATCTGAGCGAGGCCAAATCGAGAGCCTTGTCGCTCAGGCGCAGGCGAGCCGTCTGGCCCAACTGCCAACCAGCCAGGAAACCCAACAAAGCAAGACCCCTAGAGTGCGAGGCCCTGAGTTATGGTAAATGACAAAGGCACGCTAATCATTTACATGTGTCCATGTCTTACAGCGTACATATCACTGTCACATACCCCCCTTTTGAAGACTGGTACAGTCAGTACTTTCCCTAAAAAGTGGACAGCATAGAAGCAGGCAGCGTGCCTCAACCAAGAGAACTGTTTGGTGACGGGTCCTGGGGTCTGTCCTGCTCACCCTTAGTCCCCCAGCCCCTTGTGGGCTCTTCCTTTCAGCAGCTCTTCTCATTCATTCCATCTTGGCAGCAGCCTCTTGTGTAACTGAAACCGCAAGAAACTTTTGTTTGGCTTTTAATTCAGAAGAAATTCCAGTAACTGGGTTCCTGCTACTTAAAAAAAAAAAAAAAAAAAAAAAAATTCAAAGCTCTGCTCTAGAGAATTCAGCTTTTCCCTGGGCACAATTGTTCACAGAAAATGTCTTTCTTTCTCGCTCTTCCTAGCTTCCCCCGGCCCCCCGCCTGAGGCCCATTCTGTGCTCGGACATCTGCAACGCATTGGCCCCTCACGCAGCTGGGCCTGAGTCCCCAGCACTTCCGGAAGGCTGGGACCGAGACAGGGGTGGTGTGTTCCTATTTCATGGCTGGAGCCAAGCGAGTTAAGAGCTGATTAAAGATGTGCTTGGCTGGTCTCTCTTCTCACCCGGGTTTGTTTGGGGCAGGCAGGAGCCCAAGGAAGTAAGGGATGAGGTCTACAGGCTTCCAGGCCCCCTGCCCTGGAAGCAAGCACAGCCAGGGTTGCCCCAGCCGCCCACCCATTACAGGTCTATTTCTAATATCTGATAACATCCCCATGTACAGCTGTTTGCCCTGAGTGAATGAATAACAAGCAACTGCTGCTAAGTCAGGAAGGAAAACTTGACTTTGTATGTTTGAGGCCCTTTCTATTCAAAGTGGGGCCCAGGATTCCCAGCAGCAGCATCACCCGGGAATTTGTTCAAAACACAGCATCCTGGATCCCCATCCTGGATGTACTGAATCAGAATCTGCATTTTAACACAGTTCCCCTATACCAGGCAACTGTATACACATTAAAGTTTGAGAAGCACTGTAATAAGAAAATGTGCTAGTAACATTTCAGTTCAACAGACATTTTATCAGGGACTGCTGTGTGTCAGCACTGTGCTTGGTGCTGGAGGCAGTGAAGTTCAGTAAATGGAATCCCGGCCCCCCTGAGCTCACTCACAGCCTAAGTACATAGGACTGACTAGCCCGGGGCAGGGATTCCCCGACCCTGTGGACTGGGTGTGGACATGGTGTAATCAGGTCTATGGTCCTCCCTTGTGGGGACAAAGGTTGTAGCTTGTCCCAAGTCAACCTATGGCTTCAAGAAGCTCCCATAGCTTGTGTTTTCAGTAGCATTCTAGCTGACAGTCCTACAAACTCCCTCCTTCTCTCTTCTCTTTTGGCCCTTCCACTCTAAAGGCGGGAGAAAAGCAAACTACTTTGTCAGGCTCCCTTGCAGCTAGTTGTAATTATGCGACTAAGTTCTGGCAATAAGATGGAGAGGGAGCCTAGCACCTTGCCATTCAAAATGCAGTCTCTAACAGCACTGATATATCCTGGGAGCTTGGTCAAAATGTGGAATTTCAGGCTCCACTCCAGATCTACGGTATCCATATCTGTGTTTCAACAAGACCCCCAGGTGACACTTATGTATATGAAGTTCAAGAACTATTATCCTGGGGGCTTCTGGGAAAGGCCTCTGTTTTGCATTAAAAGGGACAGAGTACCCCTGGCACCACACTGTCCTCCCTCACCCTGCCTTGAATGTGGATGTGATGCCCGGCACTGCATCAACCACCTTGAATAAATGAGAAAACAAGTCTGAGCATGAAAAGGCATAGTATGAGGGAGTGGAGAGATAAAGAGTCTTGGTCCTCGGTGTCATCTTGAGCTGCTAGGCAGACCTGAGGCTACTTCCAGACTTCTCAAGAACCCTATTGCTTGAAGCTGAAAACATTCATAATTGACATGCACTATAAGTCTTTGAGAATGAGGAAGGGTCTTAAGTGAGTCAACCAAACCTGAAGAAAGCTAAATCTATGGAGACCTGCCCCAGACGGACTGTAGGTCTTTTTGCTCCATACCCCTTCTCTGGCAGGAATTGGGTGAGACCCACCTGTTCCTGAGAGCTCATTCAGTGGGCACAATTGGCTCAGATACCCTGCTCACACACGTAACAGAGCACGCTCATCTCCTCCTAAGCTCCTGGATGGGCACTATTATCCCCTCTGATGTGGCTATGGAGGAAGACGTGGTCGTGGTGACCTTCTCCTAAACTCACTGCCTCAGGCAGGGTCTTCGGGGCCTACATGGGAGACATTCAGCCTCCACAGAGCTGCCAGTCCTGCCTCACTCCTCAAACAGCCTCCTTTCCTATTGGGAAGGAAATCCAAGCATTCGGTTCTGTAGGCCAGGAATACATTCAGGCTGTCTAGTGCCTTTTGACTCACAGGACTGTCCTGACTTTGGGAATAGGAAAGAAGGAGAAGGAGAATGCAGGAGAAACTGGATGTATCCCAATCCAGCCTCCAAAGTGTGATGTTATGCAAGTCCACCAAATTCCAGAATTGTCATCCCTGGATCTCTTCCTTCCAGAATTTCCAACCAGTCCTCTGGCTTTGAGGATAGAGGGAAATATCTCAGCCTGTGGAGTATAGGTTGAAAAGTTCTGGGTTGGTTTTAAAATAATTATCATGATCAAATTATTAGGTAAATCTACCTAGATTTTTCTAAAGGAAGATAGGTGGGAAGGCAAGAAGGAAGGCAAAGAGGCAGGAGGAAGGAGGGGAAGGAACGGATGGGTGGGAAGGCAGGCACCCAGAAAGGAAGGAAGGCAGAACAACTTAGGCTTGCTGCATGGAATTTGATCTTCTCCCCTAATATCTATGGCTCTTTGGACTAATTACTTCCATGTCACTGGCAGGACTGTGATACACGCATGCAGTGGAACACTACTCAGCAACAAAGAGGAGTGAACCACAGCTACATGCAACGACAGGGATGACTGCAAAAGCATTTAAATTGAAAGAAAGCAGACTCAAAAGGTGACAAACTGTAGAATTGTATTTATACAATTCTACAGGGATAGAAACCAGATCAGTGGTTTCCAGGTGCTGAGGGGAAGAATAAGTACAAAGAGGCATGTGCAACATTGGGGGAGGAGGGCAATGTTCCCCATCTGGACTGTGATAGTGCTTATATGATGATACACATTTGACAAAATTCACCCAACTGGAGACTTCTGCTTCTGGCCAAGATGGGATAATGGGGACCTGACTTACACTCTCACCTGAAACAACCAAAAACTAAAACAAATAGAAAAAAAAAGTATAAAAGAATGGTTTTCAAGAGACTGGACATCAGGCGACACAGGCATTGCCGGAGATCCTCGAGACGTGGGAAAAGAATGAGGTGAGCTCCACGGCTGTCCTAGTTCACTGCCTTGTTAGAGTCTACGGGCCACAGCGTGAGTAGGGAGAGCCCAGACTCCCGAAGCCTTGCAGACTCCCAGAACTAAGGAGATGGAGTTGAGAGCCTGGGGAGACCGAGGCGGCTAGACTTTGTAGGACAGAGCAATAGAAAGGAAAAAGAGAACTCCAGAGATCTGCAGAGGGTCCCCTTGGGTGATTTGGCATACTACTGACTGATGCACGTGTGTGAGGAAACTGCCTGAGGCACAGGAAAGAACTATATTAGTTTTTATTACCGTGTAACAAATTACCACAAACACAGTGATTAAACAACCCATATTTATTATCTCACTGTTTCTGTAGGTCAGAAGTCTGGGCATAGCTTAGTTGGGTCCTCTATTCAGAGCCTCACAAGGCTGTAATCAAGGTTTTGGCCAGGGTGTAATAACATCAGGAGGCTCCACTGGAGAAGAGTCCATTTCCAAGCTCATTCAGATTGATGGTGGAATTCATTTCCTTGTGGCTGTATGACAACCTTGGGCTCTAGAGACTGACTGCATTTCCCTGACATGTGGGATTCTCCAACATGACCACTTATGTCATTAAGCCCACACAGAAGATTTCCAGCGGTAAGTTGAAGTCTAACATAACATAACATAATCATGGAAGAGACACCATCACCTTTACCATATGATATAACCTGGTCACTGAAGTGGCATCCCAGTATCTGTGTCATATTTCATTGGTTAGAAACAAGCCACAGGTCCTACTGATGCTTAAGGGGAGCAGATTACACAAAGGCATGAACAAGAAGAGGCAGGAATCACTGAGGATCACCTTAGGGTCTTTCTGCCACAAAACCATCCATCCAAGGGGATTAAAGGGAAGAGTGCCCAGTACTCACACAGAGTTGGAAATAATGCCTGTTCCTATTAATCAGAGTATAAAAACTCATAATTCACAGGGCATTGGGCAGAGTACTCAAAAGGTCTTCCCTCAGTTGTGCAAAATGATCATCCCCAGACCAAATGCTTCTCTGCCTAACAAATATTAAAAGCAAGACAAAAAAATATTCTGTTTCCAAATAACTTGAGTCCCAGAATAAAGTTTAAAAATATTTATAACATCATTTTTAATTAATTGAATTTACAAGAATTCAACATTAACCAAGGCAAAACCTATGATGTCTTTCATCCAATGCAAGAAAGCAGGAAAATGCAACCCACAATGAAAGGAAAAATCAATTCAAATTGACCCAGAATGACACAGATGTTAGAATTAGCAGATAAGGATATTAAAACTGTGATCATAACTGCATTCCATATGGTCAAAAAGTTAAGTAGAAACATGAAAATATTAAAGGACCCAAATAGTCCTTCTAGATATGAAAACTTCTATGTCAGAGATAAAAATACACTGGCTAGGATTAACATCAGATTATGCATGACACACAAAAAAAAGATTAGTAAACTTGAAGACACAGTAATAGAAACTATCTGAAATGAAAGAAGAGATCAATTAAATAAAATGGAAAAAGCATTAATGAGCTGTAGGACAGCTTCAAGCAGCCTAATTTATATGTAATTAAAAATCTCACAAAAATGGAGAGGAGGAGACAGAAAATATCTGTAGAAATAACAGCTGAAGCTTTACCAAATTTAATTTTTAAAATATAAACTCCACAGATTCAAGAAGCTCAGTAAATTCCAAGCATAGGAAACATAAAAAAAAAAAATTACACACCAAGGGATATCATAATCAAATTGTTCAAAACCAGTGATAAAAAACAAAACAAAACAAAACATTGAAACTAGAGCACAAAGGCATGTATTTACAGAGGAACAAAGACAAGGATGCCAGCAGATTTCTTGTTGAAAACAGTGTAAGCAAGAAGACAGTGGAACAGCAGCTTTAGATTATGAAAGAAAAAATCGCCAACTTAGAATTCTATACTAAGTGAAAAATATCTCTCAAAAATAAAGGTGAAAATTCTTTTTTTTTTTATTACTGGTATACTGGCACTACAAGAAATGCTTAAAAAAGGAAAGTGATAGGAGATGAACGTGTGGATCTTCATAAAGGAATGAAGAATGGCAGAAATGTATGTGTGATTTTTTTTCTTTAAAATACTGCTTAAACAAACATAATAACAATGTATTATGAGGTTCATAACAAATGCATAAATAGAATGTATGACTATAGCATAAAGGCCATGAAGGGAGAAATGTGAGTATACTATTGTGAGTAGTATAACTAAATGAAAGCAGTATAGTAACACTTGAAGGTAGACTGATGAATTAAGAATGTATACTATGAACCCTAAAGCAACCAATAAAAAAACAAAACAAAGAATTTTAGCTAAGAAGCCAACAAAAGAGATAAGATGGACTAAAAAAATAACCCAAAAGGAAGCAGAAAAAGAGGTAAAAGGGAACAAAGAACATATGGGACTCACAGAAAACAGTAACAAGATGATAAACCTCACCATATATCGATAATCATATAGTGGTCTGAATACGCCAATTAAAAGTAAGAGACAATCAGGTTGGATAAAGAGCAAGACCCAACTATACGCTGCTTACAAGAAATCTATTTTAAATATAAAGATACAAATGGGTTTAAAGTTAAAGGTAGGAAAAGATAAACAATACTAACATGAATCAAAAGAAAACCAGAGTGGCTACATTAATATCAGGCAAAGTAGAGCTCAAAGAATACCACCAGGGATAAAGAAGTTATTTTCATAATAATAAAGGGGGCAATTCTTTAAAGGGACATAACCCTAAATGTTTATGCACCTACTAACAGAACTTCAAAATACATGAAGCAAAAACTTTTCCTGGTAGAAACTGGCAAGCAGATCTAAAATTCATACCAGAAATGTGAAAGATCTAGAATAGTCCAAACAACATGTTTGGAAAAGAGAAGAACAAAGTTGAAGGGGTAACTAACACTACCTAATTTCAAGATTTATTATAAAGCTATGGTAACCAAAGCTGTGGTATTGGTGTAAAGACCGACAAATAGGTCAATGGAACAGAAGAGAGAATCCAGAAATAGATCCACACATATATGGAAACTGATTTCAGACAAAGAAGACGGAGAAAAGACAAGCCACAGACTGACATTAAAAATATTTACAAAGCACATATCTAACAAAGAACTAGTATCCAGGATATATAAAGAACTCTCAAAATGCAATGATAAGAAAACAACCCAATTACAAAATGGGCAAAAGATATGAACAGATACTTCACCAAAGAAGATATGTGGACGGCAGATAAGCATATGAAAGATGCTCCATATAATGAGTCACTAGGAAAATGCAAATTGAAAACACAGCGAGACACCACTACATACATGTAACAGCAAAAACTAAAAATACTGGCCATGCCAAGTGTTGGGGAGGATGTAGAGGGACTGAAACTGTTGATTCAGTTTCTGCTGATGGGAGTGTAAGATGGTACAACCACTTTGGAAAACAGTGTGGCAACTTCTTAGAAAGTTAAACAAACACTCCCATATGATAAAACTACTCCATTCCTTGGTATCTATTCAAGAGAAAGAAAGCATATGCCCATACAAAGATTTGTCCGTAAGTACTCACAGTGATTTTAATTAAATAGCCCCAAACTGGAAACAAGCCAAAAGACCATCAACAGGTGAGCAAATTTTGGTATATTCATACAATAGAATATCAGTCAGCAATAAAAGGGGATGAGCTATCAATACATCCAACAACATTCACGAACTTCTGAATAATTATGCTCAGTGAGAGAAGTCAGCCAAAAAAGAACACATACAAAAAAAATTCCATTAAAAAAATTCCGTTTATAAAAAAACTATAGAAAATATAAACTATGGTGATGGAAAGAGACAGAGGAGGGCAGGGAAGAGGAGCCGCAGAGATTACCAAGGGGCAAGAGGAAACTTTTGGGGGTGGACAGATACACTTACTGTCTTGACTACGGTAATGGTTTCACAAGTGTATGTACATGTCAAAACTTTTCAAAGTACATGCTTGATATATGAGTGGTTTGTTGTATGTTGACTAGGCCTCTGTAAAGCCATTTTTAAAAATTCACAGAAATGTAGACCTGAAATGAAATAATTTTACTGTATGAAAATCATACCTCAGTAAACAAAAAGATCTTTAAAAATAAACAGGAGATATAAAAGCCAGGAGAAAGCATCTGGGTATCTGGTGACTTCATACATTGGTCTGTTCCTATCCCATACTTCTGTGCCCTGTGGACCATAACAGCAGCAAGGACAAAGTGCCTGGAATCTATTCTCCAGGCATGCTGTGGTGAGGAGTGACGGGGCGGCGGGTGGAGGGGGTCCTTGCCGCAGGCCTTGAAAGAGACGAGGAATCAGTGCCCTGCGCGCTGGTGGCTGGGCCGCCCCCAGTCTGTGTGAAAAGCCGTGACAATATGTAAGCACCTCGGTGTGATCAGATTAAAGGTGGTTTCTGCCTCTAATGTAATATCTGTGGGCCCTTTTGCTCTGCTCTTTGTCAGCGCAGGTGTAATAGGATCAAGCCCAGGAATTAAGTGTTAACATGCAATAAAGAAGCATCAGAGAAAACAGACCCATTTGTGGTGAGCAGCTGGGGTGGGAGGGAGTGGAGAGGACAGGGGCCTCCTTCCTGTTAGGTAGAGGAGGCAAGGGAGAGAAGATGCCCCGGCTGCTGCCCAGTCAAGATTCGGCAGTCAGGGACCCAAGCCACGCTCTGCTGGGATCCTTGAGAGGAGTGCTGTTAGGGTGTCCTCTTGGAGTTCTTCCTAGGAGCCTGTGGTAGGGCTGGGGGCCCCACAGCTGCTGCCTGGAGCCTCCTTAGATTTCTGAGCACAGGGGGTTCTGCAGAGGTCTTTTGTTAGAGAGCAAAGACAGAGGAACTGCTATTGAGAAACCAGGAGCAAAATCCTTTCCCTACAAATCCTCAGAGCAAGGAAGAGAGAGGTGTGTGCGTGTCCTTCTGCCTGTCTACTAAAAGAGAGAGATGAATTAAATGAAATGTTTCTAGGCCATGAGCTGATAAATATAACTGTCAGGAGTCATTGTTAGTAATGGCGCTTCTAAAGCAGTAGCTCGTGTTTCTACATCTGTGAAATGGGGATGGTAATAACAAGAGCCAGCTCGTACGGTATTGGAAGAACCACCTAGCAGAGAAGAGTGTCTTATAGAGCATGAAGTGTGATGTGAATGTGAGTTATCATTATTAGGCCAGGGCACAGTCTCCGATAGGAAAGCTTAATGTGATTTTCTGCCGTGACTCTGCAGCCCTTCTGGCATGCCGGAAAGAATTCAGGTCACGGCAGAGGTGTCAGAATTTGCCTATGCCAGGTAATTTCACTGAGTGGCTAGAGTTGATGTTTGAGATCTTCTCTTGGTCTCTCTGGTCCCTGCACCCCTGATTCAGGTACCTGGGCTTCCAGCACCCCCATTTCTTGACCTAGTCCACCCTCAACCCCCAAAAACCCCAGCTGAACTTGCCTTTCCCAGGCTGTGAACATTTCCTTCTGGTTCCAAGTGTCTCTGTATTCAACAACTATCCTATTGTGAATCCATTCTTTTATAGTTCTGGTCTCTGCTTTCAATTACTCTGGGAAATATACCCATGCTGAAGCATAGAAGCTGTGCATATTTTCATCCATTCGTCTGCCCTGTTAATAGGGGCCTTAAATGTTTTGTCACTCTGTTCCATGGGGTATTAAAGGTTCTGGAGAGATGCCTGAGGGGCCGCCTTGTAGAATCAGGGGAAGCTGAGCAGGTAGGCTCCGTTCTGTTCCTCCTCATGCATTTGAACCAAAGCAGCCCTGACCTTTTCTGTTTTGCACCAAGTTTTGTTAGAAGAAAAGGTTCTTTGGGTTATAGAATCCTAGAAAGGAAATGACAGATTCCCCCAAATCCCAGCACATGGGCAGTTGTCTGCTCCAATCAGGAAGCCAGCCAGCCTCTTTCTGGATAGAATGCAATCAAAATCCAGTTTTGAGCCCAGACCTACCGCCAGCCAGCTGTGTGTCTTGAGCTTATCCCTGCCCCACCTGTAGGCTTCTGTTTTCTCCACTGAATAATAAAGTCACTGGGCTCAATGACCACAGAGTTTCCTCCTGGCTCTAAAACACTTGTTTCTGGAGTGTTCATTATGGCAACCCTCTCCTGAGATGGCCTGATGATGGACACCCATCCCTGGAAGGTACCAAGCACCTCACCATTCTATAGTGCTGGCTCCTTTCTCCCCTCCTTCAGCTGCCATGGCACCATGCTGGCTCCTTTCTCATCCTGACCTGAGAGCAAAAGCTAAGATTGGCCATCTTCCCACAGAAAATTGCGCACAGATCTGGTGGTGCTGTGGGCAGAGGGATATCAAGCCTGGTTCTCTCTGGTTCTTGGACAAGAGCTTCACGAGTGGGTACAGGCACCCGAGGGCAGATGGAGGTGGCAGGTCAAAGGTGGGAGCTGGGCTGTGTGGGGGCTGGGAGCTGGGGTGGAATGCAGAGGGAGTCACGTGTGCCCATCGGGGAGAGGGTGGGGAGCCCGGAGAAGGCCTGGAGCGGGATGATGAAAGAAAACTAGGGCAAAAGAGTTGAGGCTGCAGGCTCGCTGGACAACCCACGGGGGGCATGGAGCTTCTGGAAAGACACTGTGTGCAAGACTGCCCCCTCTTAGGGTCATGGTGAGGAGCCAAGACACACAACAGGCAGCAGACATACCTAGTCCCACATGGTCACCCCTTTTCCCTTTCCCTCGACACACACAGAAGCTGACACAGATTGGGGGAAAGGGAAAAAAAATCACGTTTGCTCGGCTCACATGGCTGATGAGGCCTGCTAGCTAGCGGGACAACAATTACATACCAAAGGCACTGCAGCAACTAATTTTCAAGGAGATCAAAATAAATCAGAAAACAAAACCATTCTGACAGCAGAGAAATGTGGAAACGTGTTAAGAGGTAATTATAGTCCTTTCCCCCTTGTTTCACCCGCGTTGCTCCTGCCACTGTAGCAAGCGCTGAATCACTGCTGTCACTCCCTGTCGAGAGGGCCGTGCGTGCTGAAGGCATCGTGCAGGGCGTGCCTGGGCTGGGAATGCTGCCGGCAGGCCTGGCCGCCTGGGACCAACGTCTACTAACAGAGACATGAGTCCCATGCCTGATCCTTGAGGACTGGGAGAAGCCAGCACCCCACCCCAGCCAGGAGCCAATGGGCCAGGCTGCTCTGGCACTCCTCTACCATCCGGTGCTCCTTTAAAGCAAAGCCCATCACCTCTTGCCCCAGACTGCACCACTGCACTGCACCGCAGGAAGGGCACAGCCTGGGAATCAGACAGACCTGGGCTTGAATTCCAGCTGCACTGGCTTCTAGTTTGGTGACCTTGGGAAAGACACTGGAGCTTGAGAGACCTTGGGTTCCCCATTTGAAAACAGAAAATGTGAGTGCCTACCTCATGCAGTTATTGTGAGAATCAGAAATCACGCACATAAGACGCCCACCATCTGGCATGCTTCACTCAGGGTTGACATGCTCACCATCACTGTTATAATATTTTTTCCAAGTCCGAACTTTCAGCCACAAACCCCTGAATCCTTTGACTACAACTTAGTGTGAGGGCACGGGAGGATCCCTGGGAGTTGGCAGCGTTCCAGAACCTCTCTCAATGGGACCAAGGTAAACACTCCCTCCAAGAATGTTTGGAGGACAAGCCTCCTTCTATGATGTGAAGGGACCACTCACAGCTCAGAAACATCAACAGATACTTCACAGCTGAATGAATGAAGGCAAGAGGGCTTTTTCTGATTATATCCTCAGGGATGTTAATACCAGGTAGATACCTGGGCTCCTCAGCATTTTTTGAGATGGCTGCTGGGTGTCCAGCTTAGAAAAAGGTCAGACAGAATGATGACTTGCTGCTCTGAAGGATAAAGCCATGTAGGAAGGAGCATGTGGCCTTAGGTGGCCACCGGCGCCACCATCATCACCATCACCATCACCAATCAAGTCTGACAAGTATGACATTATGCCACTCCTTAAAACCAGGGCAAAGGTAATTCCTGCCGAGTGCTACACAGAACTCAGATAAGCAAGCCCGTCTGCTAGAAGCTGCCATGTAAAGCCCATGTCCATTGCACCTTTCAATCAATGGCTACTCATCAAGCGCTCACTAGGGTCAAGGGCAGAGCCTGCATACAATTGCTGTCAGGCATGGGTACTGAGGGAAGCAGAGCCTCCTCCCCACTCCCATTCTCTGCCCCCAGACCAGCTTTTACCCTCCAGGTATGAGAGCCCATTTCATCTTTCAAGCCTGCCCAAGATGAGCATCCAGAAGCATCCCCAGTACCAGTACAACTGTCCAGCTGTTTCTGGATGTGGCCCATTCCAGCCAACACACCCCAGTCCCCACGAACCTCCCACTTTCTGCCCTGTGCTATTTATTGCCATAAAGAGTATGAGTTCGGGGGCGCCTGGGTGGCTCAGTTGTTTAAGCGTCTGCCCTCGGTTTGGGTCATGATCCCGGAGTCCTGGGATCGAGCCCCGCCCGCTTCTCCCTCTGACCCCCTCCCCCTCTCATGCTGCTTCTCGCTCTCTCTTTCAAATAAATAAATAAATAAAATCTTAAAAAAAAAAAAAGAGTATGAGTTCTGAAAACCCTGCGGGAAATTTGTCTTCTACACCACTCAGAACCTAGCCAATCTCCTGATGTGACTCTCACATGAACTCAGGGGTGTGTTCCCCTGAGTGCTTCCACCCATGAGCCGCATTTGCCTGAGCCAAAGATGGTTCTATTGATCATCATCATCTTTGTATCCCTCACAGGGCTGGAAAATAATGTTTGTAGAATCCTCCGGCCAAAATCTGGTACCAGTAAACCTGGATGAGGTAGGAAAGAAAAAGGGAGATACTGGACTCACTGTGAGTCATTAAAAGGTAGAACCTTTCTATGATAAATCCTGAAGAATAATAATAATGATGATGATGATGATAATAATAATAAACAATTTCTTGGGTCCTTTGCATATGCCAGGTTCTTTCCTAAGCATGCAGCATGACTTAGATTGGATAATTCTTAGACCAACCTTCTGAGGTGGGTACCATTATCATCACCAGGTTACAGACAAGAACACTGGGAGGCAGAAAAGTAAAGGAACTTGCCCAAGGTCACACAACCAGAAGGAGCTGAGCCAGCTTCCGGTGCAGGCAGGTTGGCGGCTGAGTCTACGCTATGCTGCCTCTCAGAAACCAGCTACCTTCCGAGGCTTCACACTGGATGTCTACCTTTCCTGTTACCTCCTGAGTATGTGGGACTCTTGCTTAGCCCAGAAGGTGGTCTTCTCCCTTCTCTGCAGGCACATTCCCCACGGTGCCCAGTGACTGGTAAGTAGCCCACAGGACAGCTTACAGGGTTCCTTGAGCACCTCTGTCTGCTGGCCTTTCTTTGCCAAGTCATTCCAAGAAGTCTAGATTCTTCTTCTAGTTTTCTTTTGATGTGATTCCCAGGAAAGATGAAGGCCCTCTCCCCTCTCTGAAAGGAAGAGCATGTCCCCAGGGTACTGGCTGCCCTGTTGGTCCGAACCCAGCACCCAGAGGAGCCTCCCAGGCAGTGCAGAGAGTAAGATTTTAGGGGTCCAGCTTCTTCTCTGCCAGTTCTATTTCTTCTCCTAATGCCATGTGCCTGGGCTTCTGGATCCCCACTTTGAGCAACTGAAGTTTAGATCTGAAATGACAGTCATCTCGGTAAATAATGCTTAACAATGAAGATGCAGTAATAAGCAAAGGTAACATTGAATCTTTTTGCTTCTGATAGGGACAATATTAAAGTATAACACATAATACAAGTAGTTTCTTTTTAAGGGCCAACATCAGAGTCTTACTTGCCTATAAAGTGATTTCTTTTAGTTGTGGACTTAGTTTATTCAGGTCCAGGGCCTATGAACATGTGTTCAGTAGAACAGATAAATACACTGTGGCACTGGTCCTATGGTGACCTGCCTCTGTTTCGGGAAAAGACAGGGTCCGAGGCGCCAGCCACAGCCCTTCTGCTACCACTTCACAAGCGTCTGAGAGGCAGAGCTGTCTCTACATCACAATACTGCTGTGTCAAAGAAACGAGAAAGAAGTCAACCCCCTCGCAAGTAGATAGGCCCTACAAACCCAACCGTGCAAATCCCTCTTATGCCAGGCCTTACAAGAACTGCTAGGAAGAAACTCCTTGTTCTGTGTTCTTAGAAAAGTGTTAAAAACATGGAAGTAAATCCACAGGTAACAGTAAATCTGGGGGGCGGGGGATGGGGACTAACCAGATTTCCCCCGTGAGGCTGAGGATTTGTAGCAAGCGTAAGGAAGGTTGGAAGCCAGATTGTGGGGTGGATCCAGACTCTATCTTCAAGCAAGCAGACTCGCTGCAGGTTTCTTGATGAAAGAGATGCTCGAGGGATGATTGCCCCCTCAGGGCCTCACAGATGTTCCATCTCCCCAGAACCCCAGGAGGATGCCCTGCCCAGAAGAGTATGCCTCGTAGTAATAACAGCGAATATTCGTATGTTGCCATATTGTATGTCAGGCACTGTTGGCTGCACTTTACACACTTTAAGTCAGTATCCCTAATGTAGATATGATGGTGATCCCCATCCTACAGATCAGGCAACCAAAGAATTAAGATGTTAAGTAACTTCCACACAGCCACTAAGCAGCAATCCCAGGACTTGAGTTCAGGCCGTCTGTCTAGCTCACTACCCAGAGTAGGGGAGAGTCCTTCTGCTTCTTCCAAGACCCCGGGCTGTCTCCATTTTCTGTTTCGTGTCAAAAGGGAAAATACCAGCTCTAGTGCTGCACCTTGGACTTAAATCTACATTTTTTCCATTCAGGACAGAACTGGAAAAGAGAAACACAGAGTGGAGGAAAATTTGCATTTCACCCAAACTGGCATTGGAACCCATGAAGTGGATTCCACACCGCACCCTGCCCAGGGCCTTCCAGCCCAGCCTGAGTGGAGGCAGCTGGCTGCAGAGGAGAAAGCCTGCCTGCCCCAGGACAGCGCCGAGGAGGAGTGCCCAGCAAGACTCTGGAGAGCAAGAGACTGCTACACGAGAAAGAACGGTGTGGGCTCTTATCCCAAACAGGTCTACGTTGTCCTAAAAAACAAGCCACAGACCATCAGCCCTTGGCAAAGAGTGCATCTGATGCCCTTTATCTCCCCTCTCCTTCTCACCTTGCCCACACTCCCACCCGTCACCGGGCCTGGCCCAGGAGGGAAATGACCATCTGGTCGGCCTGGATATGCTAATGACTCAATGTGCTCTCCCCCCTCCAGTGGATTAAGACTCTGCCTAGAAGAATCATCTGAACAGTGGCTTCAGGATGCCAGAGACATATAGGAACCAGAAGCCCTACTTGAGACATATTCGTGGCCAGACTTCAGCCAGAGGGACAGTCCAGTGACTTCCAACTCTACTTCCTGATTCCTGTCCTCCATTGCCATGGGCTCCGGCTGGGCTGTGTGGCCGTGGTCTTTCCCCATAGAGGGCTTATTGCATCTTTAGAGTGCTTGTGGGCCTTGCTAAGTCAGGCCTGCTCATTTTCACTCCCCCCCAAAGGGCCACCTTGTCACCATTTTTGTCAGCCTCAAGGTGCGTGAGTTCCTGTCTTCTGTGAAGTGTAAGGCACTGTACAAGGTGGGGGCTGTTACATTTCCTCAAGACAACTGGTACTAAAACACTCCATCGCTGCCCTCCAACAGCTGATATTTCACAAATAAAGGAGATGTATGTGGGACATTTCAGAGTTCCTTTATCATTTGAGCAATGTATTTTGCAAGGTAAGCATGCTCGTCTTGGGGACAGAATCATTGGAAAGTGGGTAACCTCTTCATAAACTCCCCTTCTCAGGAAGAGCCTTCCAGAGTTGGCTAAACTAAACTAATACTCCAAATAAGTTCTTGCTCCCTACCACCTCCCTTAGATCCACTCTCTGCCCTCCCCACCCTACTCTGTGCCCTGGAAGGCTGATGCCTACGGACTGCATCTCCTAGGCGCTCCCGCCCTCTGGCTTCAGGCTGGTTTGGCCAAGAAGAAGCACCAGGCAGGACACTGGAGTATATGAAAAAAGAGCAGCCACAGGGTCTTCTTTCTATGCCCACCTGATGCAGTGCCATTGTCCTGGCAGTGGCCATGTCCTTGCATGACCATGGTTTCCAGCTCATGGTCCGTCCTCCCAGCTCCAGCACTCACTGGGCTCTGAGAGTGCTACTTCCTCCCCTTGGACCCAGCTCCCCTCCACTGCTAGCTCCGGGTGCCTCAACAGCCCCCTGGTTCCCTTGCCTTCTGTGGAAATGCCCTTCCATCAGGTCTTCTCAATGGAACCGTAAGTGTAGAATTCCATCTCTGATGGTGATGCAGCTGGACACTTGATACCTATTCTTTATATTTAGCCAAGGAAGATACATAGAGAAAACACAAAGCTTCCATGGTTAGTTGATTCCTTGCCTCCAGGAGTGGTTTTACCCAGACCTGTCCTAAATAGGCAATCACCCTCTCATTTTTCAAACTCTCCACAGGACAACATATTTCTGTTGTCTAGAGGACGGCAGGTGATGCTGAATCCAGAACGCAGGGGCTCAGAATTCCTCCACCCTCAACCCTGGTCAGGTACTTTACTCTTATTCCCATCAACAAAGAGGAGACAGCTTTTCAAACCAAAGCGGGCCCATCTCCTTAAGCACACATGTGGATAGTAGAATTGAGGCAGGTTTCGGCGAGTTGATGTCTCTCAGCCAGCCTATAAATCAAGCACTAATCCCCATTACTCCTCCTGGCTCTGGGATTAGTATTCCCTCCCGGCCTCCACGGAATGTCTTTTGCATATTGAAGTCATTTTGCTCATTGCTCACCCTTCCCTCAGTAGATGCAGAGGCATTTTGTAACTGTCAGTGTTTTGACAAAGTATGAGTATTTAATCATATGCCCATTACACCCTCCCCACCAGCACACGTGGGCTTGCTGGTGCCTGCTGCCAGGGCAGGACCTCGGGCAGGGAACGGGCAAGTTCTGGAGACCCCGGGCCCCGGCAGGGGGTTAGGGGTGAGCTGAGAAGGCGGGGCCCTCCCTCTTACAAGACCATTTGCCCAGAAGTGCATTTGCCTTCACTTCCACTTCAGGAAAGGAATGCTCGGCCCGAGCGAACAGAACCGAGATTAACTAGGACAGAAAAGACCATCTTGTTCTTTCCCTTGCCTCTTCTGGAACTAAATCATCTTTGGCAGATGGTGTTTCTAGCCACGGTCTCCCTAGGAAACCTACCCCGGTGCCTAGCAACCTTCAGCCCTCAGAAGTCCTTGCTGTGGTCTCTAGCTTAATGCCCAGGATGCTCCCGGCCTCAGGCATCCATACTCCTCTTTCCACCAGACCTTGCTGGAAGAGGTCCTCCCAAGAGTGTGGATGCCAAAGTCTGGTGATTCCCTCGCTGGGAGCCCCTGGCCATCGCGCCAATGAATATGTGGCCTCCCGCCCCCTCCCACACTCTCCCAGCTCCCCAGCCCCGCCCCCCCAGGCTGCCCATAAGCATTTCCTTTGCAGCCACCTCCAACTTCCCTTTCTTAAAAAGAAACAATTTTCCAAAGCCCTGGGAGTTAATCCATGAAATCCTCTGGAACAAAAGCAGCTGGCGTGGGCCCTGGATAAGTCGATCAACAAACATGCCAGAGCCCTGCATGGTTCAGAGTGTTCTTTGTTCCAGCCACTGAGCATGGATCTGCCTGGATCCTGCCAATGACCCTCAGCTTCTCCAAATCTCACCTCTCGGGCTCCTGGCCCCAGTCCTGCCCATACCCTTGAAAGCTAGACTCCCTTCAGAGGGACAAGGCATCATTTGCCATCAGAGTCTCTCCCTCTTTCAGAAGCTACCTGATTAAAACTTTTTGGAGCAAGTCAAGGTTCAGCACCGAATGAAAACAACCTGGTCCCTTGCAAAAGGCACAGGCCGTTTAGTATAAATGGAGGCCCCATATGGTTGTTATTCTGGAAGAGAATAAGAGACCCTCAAAACCTGTTTCTTAGATGACACCAGGGGCAAAAAAATAAAGAAAGAAAGAAAAGACCCCCAAAACAAAACAAAACAAAACGCACGCTTCATTTTACGTGCAATCGATCCTGAACGGTGTCAGATGTTTGGCGAGTGCTCCGAGACTGAAAGAACAGTCAGAGAAACAGGGCCGGCAAGACCAGCCAGATGCCAAGATTTCCCAAGAATCACTGCTGGGGGGGGCGGGAAACCACTCCCAGAAGTGCCACACGGAAGGAATTCCAGCGTGCTGCGCTCCTTGCTTACTGCCCTGGGCAGTATGAGACATTCCAGTCCCACCCCCCCCCCCCCCCCCCCCTGGAAAGGGCAGGAGCACAGAGCAGGCTGCCCAGCCAGAGCTCAAGATCCTACGGAGGGAGATAGCTTCCATCACCTGGACGCTTTCAAGCTGGAACTAGCCCCTTCAGCTTCTTTCCCTCTCAGAGCCTCAGCCGCACATGTGTAAAGTGGGCACTGTAACACATAGTTTTGTGGCATGGCATGAGGGAAATACATTTTTGAGGATGGAATATGGTGCATCCAGTTGGGTGTCCAGTTGTTTCCTCCCTGCCCAGTCCTGCCCACACCCTACTGCCAAACTTCCTAGGAAGTACTAGCAAGTACTGTACAATGGTGCTTATCTCATCATTCCTCACTGTGTGACTTTGGGCACATCACTCAGCCTCTCTGGGCCTCATTCTATTCATCTTTAAAATGGGGATAATAACCCTATGGTACCTAATAGGTTTGGTGTAGGGGTTAAAGGAGAGTATGAGTCAGACCCCTAGTCTCCCTTTAGTTGTGAACATTTCTTGACCACCTATTGTGTGCCCAGCTGGCACTGTGCTGGGCTTCAGGAAGAACCCAATTCAGTAAATAATAGATGCACTTGTTATTATTATCAGAAACCAGCCGTAGTTTTATTATCCTTCAGTGTACAGATGGGTAAAGAGAAACTCAGAACAGTTAAGTACATTCCACCAGGTCGCACATCGAGATTCAAACCCATGCCTGCCTCGCTCCATACATGACACTGTTTGATATGTGAGCGCCCTCTAAGTCTCAAAGTCTGAGCACTTTCACTTTATATCCTCAGATTCTTACAGCATTCCTGGAAGTGGGGGGACCTTACTATGACCTCCTGTCTGCTTACAGGGAAACTGAGGCCCAAGGTCACTCACCCAGCATGCCAGAGCCAGGTCTGTTTTCACTGAACTAGGACCACACCAGCTATTGCTTCTCTTGGAACCCAGTGTGGCTTCCCAGCTCCTGGGGCCATAAAGGGAGAAGGGGCACAAATGCACCAGGCCAGCCCTGGCAGTGCCAACCTTGAGAGTCACACAGTCCGTCTCACAGGTGAGAGGGACACCGCAGAAGGAGCGTGAGAGCAGGTGTCGGCGGCCCCCCGGTGCCACCCTGAATCAATCTGCACAGCTTAATTACTTTCAGGCCCGGGCCAGTTGCTAGTGCATCCAACTTGGAGCTGTATGCCGGATAACAAGGCCATATGCTCCTGACGTCCGCCCTCCCAGCACAGTCTCAAACACTAAACCAGCTCGGAGGTAGAGGAAGGGAAAAAGTGAGGCAGCTTTGTGGACGACAGGGGCTTTGGGGCTGGGAGAATGTGCTTAGTGACACGCACACGGTGAGCCGCACGCGTGCCTCTTCCTCCTTGGCAGGCTGTGTTTTCTGAGCTCTTTGATAGTGGGATAGGAGAATTGCTACTCTGTGTCCACAGAGCCCAAGGATGAGGCATTTGTCTCGTCAGATTGTTGAGATACAGTGTGGGTGTTTTGATATCATTACTGCAAGGATAGCAGTGTGCAGTGGAGGGGAGCAGAGATACCGAGACAAACAACACAGGATCCTTTAAAAAGACCCTGGGAACAAGAAGACCATCAGCGGTGTGTCTGAGCCAGAAGGGACCGCTGGGATCGTGAGCCAAGCCAGCGCCCCGTTTGTAGGGGACAGAGGCCACCGGGAGTGAGGGGACCGGTCAGGTTCACCACGTGGGAGGGGGAGAGCCTAGGCATTCCCTTTCACTTCCAGGCCCTTTCCAGGGCACCGGAGGCTCGAGCTCTGGAATCTCCAACGGAGGAAAGGGGAAGGCAAAGAAGCACGCCTCCCTCTGAGTTTACAGGCGAGACAGACAGTCCCCTGAGGGATGCCAGTCAGCAACCACAGAATGTGAAAGGTTTGAATACCTGTAAAGAAGGGACAGGAGGAGAAGAATGTGCTAGGGAGACAGGAGTCCCTGATTCTCGCTCACATTCCACCTCCCCCACTGCCCAGCAGGAAGCTGAGGAGGGCACAAAGCAAGACCCTGGGGGCATCGTCTTCCTTCCTTGCCTTGAAAGAAAGCATCAAGCCCCTGTGGGTCCAGGGGGGTCCGGGCCTAGGATTTTCCCATGAAACAGGAGTAGAACAAATGCTTGGTTGGCTGGCTCCAGCTCTGTAAGTTCAGAGCCACTGACGGGAGGGCGGAGGGCTGGGCACTCTTCACCTAGAGAGGTGGATGATCGTGGTCAGCAGCCGTTCCCTCCTGAAGCCTGTGTGAAAGTCGGCGTCACTCTGCCCACTTCCAGAAGGGCCAAGGGCCTCCCACCAGGCCAGCAAAGATGCTGATCTTCAAACTCACTGTCCTGGAATCCCTGGTATTGTTGCTTAATTCACCAGGTCACTTGAGGGTAGGAATGACCTCAGCTCATCAGGCAGGCGTCCTGAAGCTGATATTTAAGGAGAAATCCAGAGGCTTAAGAAGTAGTCAAGAAAAAGGCAGCTCAGACAATTGGAAGGAGAGAGGGATTTGCAGAGAACAAAAGAGACCAACATGTGGGCTTGGGCAGGCCAGAGGAAACAGCTCTGGGATGGGGCAGGGGGTGGACGCTGTCAGATGAAGAACCCAACACTGGTGCAGAGCTAACTTTCTGCCCCACTTCGGACATGGAGGATGGCAAAGCCAGAGGGGGGTACCATCAATTTTAAGAAAAATCTTTCTTGAGGAAGTACTGACTGCCAAGGAATCCATGTCTCACCTGATGGGATGGCCGGATTGCCAAAAGGGCTGGGTGACCTCAGGGCTGCCCATCACCCCCTAAGCCCTGATCTGGCAGTGAAAGCCCATGTGGAGGAGGGCCGGGGAACAGGAAGAACTATGAGCACACAGCGCATTTGGGAAGGTGCTCTCTGCCCGGCACAGATGCAAGGGTTAAGTGATTTGCCCTAGGCCATAAAGCTTCTAATTTGGACAAGTCATGTGATCTCTCTGGAGATCAGTTCCCTCGTCTGTAAGGAGAGAGGGTTGGACAGGATGCTCTTTTTGTCAATTCTGACATTCTGCAGGTGTAATCAAGGCCTTCAGATCTGCCAATTCCATCTCTCTGGACAACTGCAGTCATCTGAAGACAGTCCCAGGAGAACCACAGTGCCAGAGGACTGGTCTGGGAAAGGCAGTGCCTGGACCCTCCCCAGAAGCCCCGCCCCCACCCCCGCCCCCCGACGCCTCCCGGAGGCAGCCCCCATCTTAGGAGACCCCGGGACACTCTGTGTCCATTCCAATCCCATCAGGGCCTCGCCCTTCCTGCCCCCTCCCTGGAAGTCAGCCCTGTTTGAAGGAAGGCTTGCAACGCTGCCTTCTGCTGCCCACTAGGGAGGACCAGCAGGGAGGAGGAGGAGTGGATGACCCCGGCTGCTCGCTGTTTTTTGGGCTGAGGCTCTGGGTCTGAGGCTATCTCTAAGATGCCCCTTTGTTTATCATTTGATCCCAGGGGTAGGACTTGGCTGCACAAGAGCTGCTGTTGTTCCTCCTCTGTCCTCTCTCTCTCCCTTCCTCCCTCCCTCCCTCCCTCTCTCTGTCTCTCCTTCGCACTTCTCAGGTCATTTCTCTGATTCTCCCTACTGCAGCCTGGGCCTCTCCAGTCATCCTGACATCTCTACCTGGATCTCTCCAACTAAACACGTCCAAAACCCAACACCTGAAATTCACCCAACTCCCAACCATCTCCTGCCCATCTCAGATCTTGGCTATCTCCAGCCTTCCAGTTGCTTAGGCCAAGAAATTTAGAGTTGCTCTTTATGCCTCTTTCTCCCATACCTAATGTTCAATATGTCAGCAAATCATTCCAGCCATACTTCTAAAATATATCAAGAACCCAGCAACTTCTCTCTACCTCCACTGTTATCACCCTGGTCCAAGCTGCTCACATCTGCCCCCTGGATTACTGATCTAGCCTCGGACCGATCTTCCTGCTCTACCGGCTCCAGCACCCTCTCCTTCTATTCCCTTTAAAAAATCATCAGATCATGTCACTCCTTTGTTTAAAACCCTCTAGAAGCTTCACACTTCTCTCGGAGTAAAAGCCATAATCATCACAATGACCTATAAGGCCCTAAGTGTTCTTCCCTTATTCCTCACGGACCTCATCTCAAAGAGCTCACCATGCTCCAGCCACACCTGCCTCCTCCCTGTTCCTCAAGCACACTCTCAGCATCGGGCCTTTGCACCTGCTGTTCCCTGTGCCCTTGAATGCCCTTTCCCCAGATATCTACCAGACTCACTTCCTTATCCCCTCCAGGTCTTGCCTCACATGTCATCTTCTCAATGAGACCTTCCCTGACCCGTCCACTTAAAATTATAACCCCGTCCTGCCACCCTGTCTCCCTTCCCGGCATTAATTCCCTCTCTGTATCTAACAAGATATATTTTACTCTTTTTTCCTTTATTTTCTCCTATTCTTTATTTTCCTCCTCCCATGAAAGGGTAAGCCCCCCCAAGGCAGGGAGTTTTGCCTGTTTTATTCACTCACATAACAACAGATGTATCTACAACATGCCTGACACGTAACGGGCACTCAATCAATATCTGCTGACTGAATGTAGCCCCTACCTTGTCGGTACCCAGAGAATCCTTAAAAAGCAGGGGCCAGACGCCACTTCCCAGATCTGCCATGGGTTTCTGCTCTCCTACATGCTGTCGCTCTTTCCTGCTCCCACTAGCTTTCTGGACTCTTACCATTTGTCCCACATTTTAGACACACTCATCCCTATCCTGAGCCCATGGAGCATCCCTGTGGTCGTCTCCCTTCCTGGACTCTGCCATCCACAGGGGCCGATCTGCTATGACAATGGGCACCAGCTCCCTGCCCTTCCTCTTTGACCTATGGCTGCGCAAAGCCCCGGCTGGTGCCCGAGACGCAGGCGTTGGCCCCAAGAAAGACCGCTACTGCGATGGCCAAGTCTGAGCCCTCCTCTGATTGGTCAGTGTTCCTTTATTCTTTCCCTTGGTGGCAGATGAGGGAGGAAACAGACTGGGGACTCAAAACACACCAGGTGTTTAATAGATAGCTAAGTGAAAAGGGTTTCCAAATTACATGCCGACACAGCAGCTTGCTACAGCATTCAGCCCACTGCTTGCATTATGGCTTTTGGACTGAAAGAAAGACCAAGGGAAAGGCGGTTGGGAGTGCCAGCTGATTGTCACATGGTGTGCGAGTCTCCCACTTGGAGGACGGTCATGGGCTCTGGGCCCGTCTCTCCAGGGTGACTGACCATCCACCCACTAGGTTGAGCTGAGCAGTTTCTTTCCACAACTGTGAGTCCTGAAAGCACGGCACTGGGCCCCTGGGCAGGCCTCTGCTGGTCCTGCCCATTGCCTCCTTACCTAACTCTGCTCTAAGGCAGAAAACTCGGGGTCTGGTCCTGGCTCTGGCTCTGACTCACCTTGGGACCAGACTGACGTGGGGATGCCAAGAGGACGAACAAGATGATGGAGAGGCAAGTGTGCTTTGCTTCCTAGGAGGAAAGGCCTCTCTGTGACGTCCACGTAACACCATCTCCATATTAGTACATGTGCACACTCCTGGCACTGCAGCCTGGAACACATCCAGGCCCTTTCAGGGCCCTCACCGGCCAGACGAGATGTCACAGGACTGCTCTGGCGCAGCCGCAGACGTACCTGTTGGGTCTGCGGGCCGTGCACATAGGAAGCAGGAAGCAAAGCCTCACTTTCTTCTAGTGCTCTGCCCCAGTATGCGTAGAAATTGTCTCTATGCTGTCCCCTAGCCAATGGTGATGTTTACAACTATAGTTTACTATTTAGTGCTTACCATGTGCAAAGCACTATACTAAACCCTTGTCATGATTTTTTTTAACCCAATGGTTCTCGAAGTGTACCTCAGGGAACCCAGAAGGGTGGCTAAGACCCTTTCAGTGTGTCTGTGAGCCCAAAACTATTTTCATAATAATTCTAAGATGTTATTTCCTTTTTGCACTTTAATAGTCTCACAATGGAGTTTTCCAGAGACTACATAACTACACAACACATGATGTTGCATCATATTGAGTGACAAAGCAGATACTAGAATCTGTTTTCTCTTAAGGCAGACATTAAAGAAACTCTTTAAAAGGTAAAGCAATAAAATTCTTCCCACTAAATTTTTTGCTTTAGAAAACAATTATTTTTCATTACAAAGATGTTAACACGTAATAAGGTTTTTTGGATGAATTAAGTTTGAATTTCTAATATAGTAAACACGACAGCTATAAACCCACATAAATAAAAATTCTTTGGGGTCCTAAATAATTGTTGGGAGTATAAAGGGGTCCTGAGACCACAAAGGCTGAGAACTGCTGCTCTAACTCACTTAATTCTCAAAACAATCCTACAAGGTATGTGTTATTACCCCCATTTTAGGAATGAGACCGTCAAGACTGAGAGAGGCAAGGGCTTATCTAGGATCCCACAGCTAAAGAGTGGTCGGAGCACAACTCTAGCAGTTGCCTCTAGCAGGCCAAAGTGCCCAGCACAGCAGGAGTCCGTGATCTCACCGAGAAGCAGGCAGCCTGCTCTCCTCCGGGCTGACTGAGCTGGCTGGACCAACACTCCCGACGTGGCTGCTTTCTTCGGGACACGAGTGTGCAACCTGGGGACACCAGCTGGGAAAGAGGAGTTCTCAAAGTACTACATCAAAGTACCCCAGAGAGCAGGAATTGAGCTTACAGTGCTGCTTACCTATGCATTTTCCGCTCAGTTTTTTAGAACGTAAATTGGCTAATTTTTAATAATAAAATTTTTTTAAAGTACAACTCTTGGGGCGCCTGGGTGGCTCAGTCGTTAAGCGTCTGCCTTCGGCTCGGGTCATGATCCCAGGGTCCTGGGATCGAGCCCCGCATCGGGCTCCCTGCTCCGCGGGAAGCCTGCTTCTCCCTCTCCCACTCCCCCTGCTTGTGTTCCTGCTCTTGCCGTGTCTCTCCCTCTGTCAAATAAATAAAATCTTAAAAAAAAAAATAAACTACAACTCTTGCTCTAGTTATATAAAGAAAGTTACACACCTAGATCTGAGACAGTTCTTAATCCAACACTGCCACACAGAAGACAGGCTTCCCAACCACCTCCTGCTGTCAAGAGACCCTCAGAAATTTTGTCCCGTTCTTGGCTCTCACTGGAACACTATTTCTGGTCTTTAACCACTAACTCATGAAGGGTTTTTGTTTGTTTGTTTGTTTTTGTTCTGTTTGTTTCTTTTTTGGTTTGCTTGTTTTAGGACAAAGACATTAATTTTCCTCATTAGCATTTTTAATTCCTTCAGAGATGTTTTAACTACCTAGTTCCTATCCAAATGAAGACATGGCTTCCAGGTGATGTTGTTTTAAGCCAAATGGTCACAAACTTAAGCCTGTAGAAAAACCTGGTGCGTTCATTGAAACACAAATTTTGGGGTCCCAAGGTTGGGGGCAGGGGGAGTTCCCATTCTGTCAACTGGGGCAAGGCCCAAGAATCTGCATTTCTAGTAGGTTCCTAGGTGATTTTTGATGTTAGTTCGAGATCTAATTTTGAGCTTTAAAATACCTTTCCTTGCATCTCCATGGTCCTGAATTTTTTTTCCTTCCATACAGAAAAGAAAAAACAAGAATGTGAAGGAAATATTGAGCTGATTTCCCCAGGCCCATGTAAAACACCTCCAATTAGGAAAAGCCACTGTTAGTAATCATGCTCACTCGCAAGTGTAATTTTACCTCCTCCACCGACTTTTGGAATTTAAAAGCATACACAAGTTAACTTATATCGAATTCATAACATTATTAGAATTATTTTTTTAAGATTTTTTTTTTTATTTATTTGAGAGAGAGAGAATGAGAGATAGAGAGCATGAGAGGGAAGAGTGTCAGAGGGAGAAGCAGACTCCCTGCTGAGCAGGGAGCCCGATGCGGGACTCGATCCCGGGACCCCAGGATCATGACCTGAGCCGAAGGCAGCCGCCCAACCAACCGAGCCACCCAGGCGCCCCCGAATTCATAACATTATTAATCCAGCTCTCAAATCTACTTTTTAAAAGGGCTTTTTGCCTCTCTTCCTCTTCTGAAAACTTAAAAATTCATTTTAATGGAACAAAATTAACCAGAACATGATCAAAAATATGACTTCCTTTTAATTAGATGATGCTCTTGTATCTATAATAACAAGTAGGATAGAAAATAATCAAGTCTCTTAAAATATGAGTCATGTGAAATTGGGAGGGAAGTGATTATAAAGTGGTAATGGGCCTTTTGGACAAGGCGGCATCATGGAAGGAAAGAGTCTTAGAGGTGGGCACCCAATTCTAGTGACCACACTGAGTCAGTTTCACATATGTAAGATTAAGATAATAAAGCGTTCCTAAAAAGATTATTATGATATAATTAAAATTACTTGTTTTATCCCACACCATTTTTAAAAAGGGACTTGAGAGATTTTTAATGTCACATTTAAAAAAAGACAAAAATGACAATTATCAAACATTAATAAGTAAATTTTTAAAGTATACCAGCCAAAAGCATAGTACAATTACTCTGACTAATCATAAATGCTGGCCTAAGTTTCCTGGCAGCTAATCTAAAGAAGGAAAGTATTATACAACTCTCATATCTCATTAATTGAGAGGTTGACGGCTCAAAGCAATTAAATGAGATAATGTATATAAAAACTTTTAGTACATAACCAGAAATAAGATGTCATTATTAAGGTTCATGGCAGAGGTGAGAAATGAGACCTTCCTCTTAGTTGGGGTAGGGCAGACCCAAAACACATCAGGCAATAGCATTGAAGGCAAACCCTGCCCACATCTTTTCTCTCTTTCCTTTGGCTTGATTCTCAAAGAAATCTCTGCCTCCTGTGTACCGGGAATGCATTTACTGAAGGCACGTCTAGGGTTCTCTCAGGAGGAAGCTAAGAGTATAATGTTAACTGAACCGTATGAAAATGTCATCTTTGTAGGGCAAAAAATATCCAATATCAGTGATTTCAGATGGTTTAGCCCGAGAGGAAGACCAAATGAAGTACAGGAAGAGGAGAAATGAGGGGGAAGGAGGGGACAGGTGTAAAGAATATACAATTTCAAGGCCTTCTTTGCAGTTCTGATGAGTATAAAAGAAATCCAAAGATTGGAGAGGTGTAACTAGTTGAGCACCTCACTGCCCGAGAGCCCGGAGGAGGAGAGATCAGGGACAATGGCTGAAGCGTTTTAGAGGAAGGAGCTGTGCTCAGGAACATGCCAGGGTAGAGCTGGCTTGTTCACCAGACCCGGTTCCCACTCCCCTGGGTACTCAGGGTGACTACCTTTCCCAGCCTCGTTTTCAGCCCATGACTGACCTCTGGCCAGTGGAATATCCATGGAAGTGACAGTTACCACTTCCAGGCCCAGCCCGTCAGAGCCACCATGATCCTCTCTGCTCACGCCTCTGGCTGGCCGGCTGCTAGATGTCCCCTCCGAGGAAGCCACTCCCTGAAGATGGCAAAGCCTTGATCCCTCAGTAAATAAGGAGCAGAGCCACCTCGAGCCCCTGACTGGACTTACATGAGTGATGAATAGGCTTGTGTTAAGCCCCTGTGATTTCACAGTTCAACTGTTACTCAGCTAATGTAACAAAGGAATGGGTGGACGAATTAAGGTTCTTGTGCCCAAAGAAAACAGAACTGAACTAAATGGCAGAAAAACCTGTTCGGTATTAAAAAAGATAGTGTTCTGGTTCCCAAACCTGAGAACACCTCAGAATCACTGGTGGAGCTTTTCCATCAATACAGATTCCCCTACACCGGCATCTCTTGGATTTCCCCAGGATACTTTTTCAACTTCTTTAATAGGTTAGGACTCTGGTCATCAGATTGGAATCAGAGGCTGTCAGTCTGGAAAGGAGGTGGCTGCAACTATGTTCCCCCATCAACGTCTTTATTTCTGCATGCCTGGGAACTTCATCTGCCCCTCCTCTTGGCCCTTCACCTTCTCCTCATCTCTAACTGGGTAACTGGTGTGTTTTATCAGCCCAAGAACCCTGTAAGCTCTTCAGGGACCAGTTTTGGAACAGCATGAAGCTAGGCAGGTAATAAAAGCTCAATCAACACTTTAGTTCATTTGATGTGAGCAGTTATTTTCCATATGACCAGAACGTGGGGTTGGGGGGAGGACTTCTAGCAACCTAGACACAGGAGACTAGACTTGGCAAAACCATTCCAAGTGTAAATATAATTCATTTTTAAGACACTGGTGTGCTCAAGTCACTGATCACTTTTCACTTTGACAGCAAAGACGATCAGTTATCAAACTTTAACACGCACAAGAATGAACTATGAAGCCTATTAAAAATGTAGGTTCCTGGGATCAACCCCCCATATTCTGATCGAGTAGTTCTGGGGTGGGATCCAGGAATCTGCATTTACAACTGTCCTCCTCCCGCCCCCCCCCAAAACAATTCCTATGCAAGTGGCAGGGAGCAGTGGGTGTGATTGTTAACATCTGCGAGGTGAGGCCAAGGTCAGGTCTATCTTGTTTAATATTACATCCACAGGGCCTAGCATACGGCTCCAGTCACAGTAAAGCCATTAACTATCTGTTGAATGAGGACACTCATCTGTCAGATTTATCCTAAAAATGCCCTTCCTCGAAGAAAGGAAATGAACTAGGTGACCTCTCTGGTTCTCTGAAGGCCACCAGCTCACTATCACACACTTAGTAAACGGGGAAGTGCCCCTCCCAGCTGCCTCAGACCCATCTGCTCCGAGTTCTAATTGAGAAGGCCGGCCTTCTCTGATTGGCACTTCCCTCTTGTTCAGCCAGAGACCATCTGTACCCACCACCTCCTGACAGCTCAGACATCCCTTCCTCTCTGCTAGTGCCGACAGGCAAGGGCATTCAGAAGTAGGCCTGGACCCGGAGGGAGAGCCTGCCTCCCACACCCCGGCATGACCCTGGACCATGTGCAAGCCCCGCACAGGTTCTCAGAGCCCCCTGCACCTGCAGAATGATGCTTTCCTTATAACCAGGCTTTGTTTCTGCGGCAGAACGGTGAGCACTCGGTTCTGTGATCTCACCCACTCTCGGTACCTCAGTAAAACCAGTAGGTAGCAAGCATCTCTATTGTCGTTTTACAGATGGCAAAGAGAGGAAACCTGACTTGCCCAAGGTCACACAGCAGGTCAGCTGTGAAGCCGGGGAGGGCATCCAAGCTTTCCGCATCCGGAGCAACTACTTTCCCACAGACAAAGTGCCTTTAGGTCTATGGGGAGTCATGGCTGCTTTAATTCAAGGCTCTTGCTGCTGAGTTTTGCATCAAAGCATATGTTCTTCAGGAAAGTATCAAGCTAAGCTTTGTCTCTTCATTTAAAAGACCTTTGGAATGAGTCTCAGAGAGCCCATTCCTCAATCACCAGCCAGTGTGAAAAGAGGAGAGAGGGATAATGCAAGATCTTTCTTTCTTTTTAATAATTTTTTATTGTTATGTTAATCACCATACATTACATCATTAGTTTTTGATGTAGTGTTCCATGATTCATTGTTTGTGCATAACACCCAGTGCTCCACGCAGAATGTGCCCTCTTTAATACCCATCACCAGGCTAACCCATCCCCCCACCCCCCTCCCCTCTAGAACCCTCAGTTTGTCTTTCAGAGTCCATCATTTCTCATGGTTTGTCTCCCCCTCCGACTTACTCCCCTTCATTCTTCCCCTCCTGCTATCTTCTTTTTTTTTTCTTAATATATATTGCATTATTTGTTTCAGAAGTACAGATCCGTGATTCATCAGTCTCGTACAATTCACAGTGCTCACCATAGCACATACCCTCCCCAATGTCTATCATCCAGCCACCCAATCCCTCCCACCCCCCACCACTCCAGCAACCCTCAGTTTGTTTCCTGACATTAAGAATTCCTCATATCAGTGAGGTCATATGATACATGTCTTTCTCTGATTGACTTATTTCACTCAGCATAACACCCACCAGTTCCATCCACGTCATTGCAAATGGCAAGATCTCATTCCTTTTGATGGCTGCATAATATTCCATTGTGTATATATACCACATCTTCTTTATCCATTCATCTGTCGATGGACATCTTGGCTCTTTCCACAGTTTGGCTATTGTGGACATTGCTGCTATAAACATTGGGGTGCACGTACCCCTTCGGATGCCTACGTTTGTATCTTTGTGGTAAATACCCAGTAGTGCAATTGCTGGATCGTATGGTAGCTCTATTTTCAACTGTTTGAGGAACCTCCATACTGTTTTCTAGAGTGGTTGCACCAGCTTGCATTCCCACCAACAGCGTAGGAGGGTTCCCCTTTCTCCACATCCCCGCCAACATCTGTCGTTCCCTGACTTGTTAATTTTAGCCATTCTGACGGGTGTGAGGTGGTATCTCATTGAGGTTTTGATTTGGATTTCCCTGATGCCACGCGATGTTGAGCACTTTTTCGTGTGTCTGTTGGCCATTTGGATGTCTTCTTTGGAAAAATGTCTGTTCATGTCTTCTGCCCATTTCTTGATTGGATTATTTGTTCTTTGGGTGTTGAGTTTGATAAGTTCTTTATAGATTTTGGATACTAGCCCTTTATATGATATGTCATTTGCAAATATTTTCTCCCATTCTGTCGGCTGTCTTTTGGTTTTGTGGACTATTTCTTTTGCTGTGCAAAAGCTTTTTATCTTGATGAAATCCCAATAGTTCATTTTTGCCCTGGCTTCCCTTGCCTTTGGCGATGTTTCTAGGAAGAAGTTGCTGTGGCTGAGGTGGAAGAGGTTGCTGCCTGTGTTCTCCTTTAGGATTTTGATGGACTCCTGTCTCACGTTTAGGTCTTTCAACCATTTGGAGTCTATTTTTATGTGTGGTGTAAGGAAATGGTCCAGTTTCATTCTTCTGCATGTGGCTGTCCAATTTTCCCAACACCATTTGTTGAAGAGACTGTCTTTTTTCCATTGGACATTCTTTCCTGCTTTGTCAAAGATGAGTTGACCATAGAGTTGAGGGTCCATTTCTGGGCTCTCGATTCTGGTCCATTGATCTATGTGTCTGTTTTTGTGCCAGTACCATACTGTCTTGATGACGACAGCTTTGTAATAGAGCTGGAAGTCCAGAATCGTGATGCCGCCAGCTTCGCTTTTCTTTTTCAAGATTCCTCTGGCTATTCGGGGTCTCTTCTGGTTCCATACAAATTTTAGGATTATTTGTTCCATTTCTTTGAAAAAGGTGGATGGTATTTTGATGGGGATTGCATTGAATGTGTAGATTGCTCTAGGTAGCACTGACATCTTCACAATGTTTGTTCTTCCAATCCATGAGCATGGAACGTTTTTCCATTTCTTTGTGTCTTCTTCAATTGCTTTCATGAGTATTTTATAGTTTTCTGAGTACAGATCCTTTGCCTCTTTGGTTAAATTTATTCCTAGGTATCTTATGGTTTTGGGTGCAATTGTAAATGGGATCGACTCCTTGATTTGTCTCTATTCTGTCTTGTTGTTGGTGTATAGGAATGCCACTGATTTCTGTGCATTGATTTTATAGCCTGCTACTTGACTGAATTCCTGTATGAGTTCTAGCAGTTTTGGGGTGGAGTCTTTTGGGTTTTCCACATAAAGTATCATATCATCTGCAAAGAGTGAGAGTTTGACTTCCTCTTTGCCGATTCGGATGCCTTTGATTTCTTTTTGTTGTCTGATTGCTGTGGCTAGGACTTCCAATACTGTGTTGAATAGCAGTGGTGAGAGTGGACATCCCTGCCGCGTTCCTGACCTTAGGGGAAAAGCTCTCAGCTTTTCCCCATTGAGAATGATATTCGCTGTAGGTTTTTCATAGATGGCTTTTATGATATTGAGGTATGTACCCTCTATCCCTATACTCTGAAGAGTTTTGATCAAGAAAGGATGCTGTACTTTGTCAAATGCTTTTTCTGCATCTATGGAGAGGATCATATGATTCTTGTTCTTTCTTTTGTTAATGTATGGTATCACGTTGATTGATTTGCAGATGTTGACCCAGCCTTGCAGCCCCGGGATAAATCCCACTTGGTCATGGTGAATAATCCTTTTAATGTACTGTTGGATCCTATTGGCTAGTATTTTGGTGAGAATTTTTGCATCCATGTTCATCAAGGATATTGGTCTGTAATTCTCCTTTTTGATGGGGTCTTTGTCTGGTTTTGGGATCAAGGTAATGGTGGCCTCATAAAATGAGTTTGGAAGTTTTCCTTCCATTTCTATTTTTTGGAACAGTTTCAGGAGAATAGGTATTCATTCTTCTTTAAATGTCTGATAGAATTCCCCTGGGAAGCCATCTGGCCCTGGGCTTTTGTTTCTTGGGAGATTTTTGATGACTGCTTCAATTTCCTTCGTGGTTATAGGTCTGTTCAGGTTTTCTATTTCTTCCTGGTTCGATTTTGGTAGTTGATACATCTCTAGGAATACACCCATTTCTTCCAGGTTATCTAATTTGCTTGCATAGAGTTGCTCATAATATGTTCTTATAATTGTTTGTATTTCTTTGGTGTTGGTTGTGATCTCTCCTCTTTCATTCATGATTTTGTTGATTTGGGTCATTTCTCTTTTCTTTTTGATAAGTCTGGCCAGGGGTTTATCAATCTTGTTAATTCTTTCAAAGAACCAGCTCCTAGTTTGGTTGATCTGTTCTACTGTTCTTTTGGTTTCTAGTTCATTGATTTCTGCTCTGATCTTTATTATTTCTCTTCTCCTGCTGGGTTTAGGCTTTATTTGCTGTTCTTTCTCCAGCTCCTTTAGGTGTAGGGTTAGGTTGTGTATTTGAGACCTTTCTTGTTTCTTGAGAAAGGCTTATATTGCTATATACTTTCCTCTCAGGACTGCCTTTGCTGTATCCCAAAGATTTCGAACAGTTGTGTTTTCATTTTCATTGGTTTCCATGAATTTTTTAAATTCTTCTTTAATTTCCTGGTTGACCCATTCATTCTTTAGTAGGATGAATGCAAGATCTTTCTGTTGATGGTGGAAATGAACCCACAGTTCTCAAGATGGGGGGTGGGCCATATCAGAATCTCCTGAGGAACTTTTCTGACAGGTGTCTTCTCCCTTCCCCAGAGATTCTGAAGAGTCAACAAAGCTGACTTCAACCCTGACTCCACAACAGCTGTGACGCCAAATAACAAAATGGAGCACTTGGATTGGATTTGTCCTTTTCCCTCATCCTCTGAGGTAGACGTTAACAGCCAAGTGGAGAACAGGTGAGCCGTAGGAGAAGCCCTGACCCTGAACAATCTTTAGCACAGGGTGGGGGCCAGGTTACAGCAGCATGGGTGGAAAGACACAAGAGCAATGGGGAGCCACTCATTCTTGAAGCTGCCTGGCTCAGCCCCCCACACCTCCATTCCTTACAACTAGAAAACTCAGGGGCACAGAGTACATATCCAGAGCTAAAACAAAAAAGGAGCGAACCCCTGTGTAAGAAAGAAACAAAGCAGAAGGGCTGCTCTTGATGATCAGGGGGTACAGAGATAAATAAGACGCAGGCCTTGTCCTCAAGAAGCTTGCCGAGCAACAGAGTTCTGGGTTGCTTTAAGACTCTATTCTGTGTTGATATTCTCCTCCCCGCCAGCCTGTGAGCAACCGTCTAGTGGTTCCACCATGGTGGGCACAGTACTGGACACATAAAGATCCAGAAAAATGAGATGATTTTGCATCCCAAGTTGTGGGAGAGAAAGCTATACATTAACGTAGGATACCTCCAGCAACTCTTCCCAGAACTTGTCAGTCTTTGGTCTAACTAAACAAGGCACAGCCAAAGTCAGGAGTGCCCAGATGAGGTCAACCAACGGATACCTGAAGGTTCATGACTGCATGTTTACTGGCCAAACTCCTTGAGACGCAACCCCTCCTCTCTGGATGCCCTGGATGCTCCTTCTCCCTCTTGGTGTGCATCTCTCTGTTGGTTTTGAGGTTCTTTCTCTCAAACGGTCCCCTAAACCAGGTGTATGGAATATGAGGTTTTCTCATCATTTGTTAAGCTTATAAATCACTCTCAATGAGACAGAAGAAATGGCCTTCAATTGTTAACAAGACAGGCATGTTCTGGATATCAGAAGGAACTTTCTGACAGCAACCACTATTTAACTGGGACAGAGGCCACCAAGGAGGGGCAGGCATTTATTGATGACCTAGTATGTGTGAGTGTGTGCTATTTCATTTACTCCTCCAGGCCCTCCTCTCAGGCGAGGATCATCATTTCAGAGATAAAGAGGAAAATTCTAACATTGATAGGGCAGACATTCTCAAAAACAGGAGCCATAGACTCAGGTTCTTATGAATTCTAAATAGTTCTCTGGAGGGAGAAAAGGGTCCACAGACGTTGCCTTGCCTCCATTATATCCAGAACTGCTCGGAGAGCCTTCTATAATCAGTGATCAAGGAGGAGTTCTGGGGCTTTGGGTGGTGGCCAAAAACTAATTGTCCTTTCTTCCCTCTTACAAGTTCAGAACCAATTAAGAAATAAGATATAGGAGACACACAGACTGAAATCAAGCTAAAAGCTTCATTACAAACAAATTCTAAATTGGAGAATGTGACTTAGATGGGTGGTTACGAAGGGCTGCCTAATATTTCAGAGTTAATGCTACTCACCCAGCCAAAAAGTGGGACCATTGTAGGATTTCCCCACAGGGCCAGAGCCATCCCCAGCAACTTGGTGACCTCTTCTTTGGGGACAAGTAGATTCAAAAGAGAGTCCCAGAAGGGGCTAAGCCAACTCATGTATCATACAAGTTACGTCACTTCCCCTGGGGTCAAGAGCATGAGGAGATAGGGAGAAGTGGGAAGGGTTCCTCCCACACCTTCCGCTCTAGGGATGTGGCATAGAAATGCTCTCCTCCCTGCCCATGGTAACAGAAAGAGTAGAGAATAAAGTAAGTGGTACTCCTCTATGGGAGGATAGGGGGTGGGTACATCATCCAAGTTTGCAAGTTAGTTTGAATGTACAGGGAGGGCAAAAAGTTGTGTAATCTAAGCTAAGGGACATCCTCTAATTGATGACCCAGAAGGCCTCGGGAGGACCCCAAAAGATCTTGGGAGGTAAAAAATAAGTGGGAAGGAGTAGAAGCTTGGAAAGAAGACAGAAGGGGCTTGACTCCCAAGTCTATATAAAACTTACAGCTGTCCGTGTACAAATACCTTGACCCAATGTGGCATTTGCTCTCAGTGGAACTGAATAATCTCCTGGACAAAGCAAGCGTCTACCACCTACAGAGACAGCCTTGACATTCAAAGCTCGTCACTCTTGTCCCTGCCTCCTGGTGGACAAGAAAGGCTGTTTGTTGAGACAAGCCATGAATTATGGCAGAAGCCTTCAACCTTACTTCATGGCTTCCCAGCCTCACCTCTCAGTTTTCCGGTTTTCTCTGTCCTGCCCCCCACCCCTCACCTCCCACTCAGCACTCTGCCCTCCCCTCCCTCTTGCGTCTTCTTTCCAGATTATCCTAGAGACCCAAATGTTTGTGTATAATATCAGAGCTGATGATTTGAAGAGGCCCTTGACTGTGGCCAGATCACAGAGGCCACTCTGAATAAACCAGCCCTTTTTTGGACTTTCTTTTTTAGGCAGACCGAATATTTACACACCGGGAGCAGGCCCCATAAGAGCTCCCCAGCAGATAATACATTCATGCAAGCAGCCGTCTCTGGTGGAAAAAAAATCGTTATTAATTGGGGTTATAGCACTCATTTTAACTGCAGCAGGAGCTGAGCTCACTCGATTTAGTGGTGTGCAGACTTTTCCTGAACTCCAGTGGATACTTCACAAATAACAATAAAAATTTTAATGGCAGGACAAACATGGAGTAGGCTACACAGCTTCACTCATTAAACAACCTCCATCCACCATGCTCGAGGATTCAAGCTGTTTTATGTGGCAGGCCGCTTTGCCTCAGCCTGCTGCAGATGAGAGAATAAATTTTCATGGTGTGTGGAGTTGCAGTAAGAAACAGGTTTCATTAGCCCTGTTTAAGAGATGCAGAAACCAAAGGCCAGGGAAAGGAAGTGATTTAGGGTCAATCTGAGGGGGTGCCAGGAGTCTGCTCTAAGCCCCACCTCTCAGCCTGGCCCTTATTCTGTTCTGATTCCCAAATTGTTTTCACTTCATGGAGGCTAGGAAGATTCCATTCTCTGCAGAGCTGCAGGGCAGCTGTTTCTGATTATTTGTCCAAGAGAGACACAAAACCAAAACAGTATTTTGGTTATAAAGCAATTTCTTGTTCTACACACCAGAAGTTATGGATATACATTCACAGGGGACTGAGGCTGAGTTTGATCACACTTGTAACGGCGATGTCTAGAAGGACTTCGCCGAGCCAGGAAGGTCAGTGACAGGGAACTCAAGGGCTGTGGCAGGGCCCTTTGGGTCAACAGGACATCCAGGACATCTGGCTGCTTCCCGGTGGCCTTGCTGAACTACCTCAACCTCCCTGCTTTGGAAAGCTCTGCTGGAAATCTGCAGGAGTGGCTTCTCTCCTTCTAGCACCTGTTTCTCATGAGGAAGGTTTTGGCATGGTTCATCTGAGCCATTTCATACCATCTCACTTGAAAGCTAGGTGTTGCTTTGACCAGCCGTCCACTGTTCACTCCTAGGCTGAAGTGCAGGCCCTAAGAAACAGGTCAAATGTATCACATTTTCTGCTGGTGACTTGACCTCCTTTTGCCCTTCATCTCCATGGCCCTGTCATGACTGTAAACGTGCTCCATTTCTTGCTGTGCTCTTCAGAAGCTTTCGGGAATGGTTTTCTCCTCCCCAGATATTGACGAGGCAGAAATTACATGATCAAGGAGGATTCACAGACACACACACGCACGCACACACGTCAAACTCAGGGCTTTCCAAAGTGACAGAACTATACTACAGAAGGGCTGAGCTGTCTCAGAACAAACTCTCCCTCCTTCTGCTTCACATCAGAAGTTGTAAGTACGGTTCATAGTAGAAGTCACTTTGGTGGGTGGGATGGATTCTTTTCCAACAAATACACAAGGACAGAAAAGCCGGCCTAGACGGGTCGGGCAGAAGACACCATCAAGACCAAAGATTACAAATTAGTTATTTTTCTGGGTAGCTTCTTTTCATCTCCACTGAGAGCAGAACAAACTCCTAAAGCACACAGAATTTCCATTATAGCCTAAGAGGAAGTATCGGCCGACGAGTCATTAGACAGTGGAATGAGTGCCCGGGGGTACGGTGTTGGCACCACCACAGTGATCAAGCCAGGAGGCCAGCTGGGGGAGGGAGAACAGCTGGACTGGGCTGAAGACCAGGACTCCGTGTCTGACTCAGCCATTTAACACACAGCCCTGGGTAAGGGGTCAGTCTCTCTCAGCTTAACTAATGGGCACACCACCCACATACCTTGTCCCTTGCCATGAGGATCAAGTGAGTTAATGGATGTAAATGCTCAGTGAACCACCCAGAGATCACTTATCATCAGCCACATCCACGGTCCTGACTAAAGGTCTGGGGACGGAGAGGGTCTTGGACTGTGCCTTCCCAGATTCCATATTCTGTGCATAAGCAGGGAAGTTTCTGGCATGGTAATAAGCCAAGCCCTCTCAATTCCAGCAGTCGGGGAGGTGAACAACCCAGAGCTAAAGAAGTCCCACATGGAGAGCTCAGTGCTGGGAGCTGGGCAGGTGGGGGCAGGAAACATGCATTCAGCAGGCGACCCTGAAGCCAGGCTCTGTGTGATGCGCTGTTGGGGCCTGCAGGGGAAGAGTGGAAACAGGGATGGACAGACACAGCCCTGTCCTCAAGGAATCACAGGGAAGGCAAGGCAGGTGTCTCTGATTCAGAGCCACCACCAGAGTGAGCCCTGAACTAGACTTCAGGCCTGGCCCCACCTTGGGCAGGTCACTTGAGTGCTCTGAACCCCAGATCCTCGACAAGAAGGGAATGATTATAACCTATGTGTACCAGACGCACGGGAGAGCCTAGTGACCACAAACTGTAAAGGGATAATAGTAGTGACAACAGCAAACACTCTTCTAGCGTGTACTCTGCCAGGCACTGTCGAAACGTTTTACAACCAGAGGTCAGCAAACTTCTTCTGTAAAGGGCCAGGCAGTGAATATTTTAGGATTTGTAGGCCAGACGGGCTCTGTCACAACTACTCACGTCTGCTGTTATAGCAGAAAAGCAGCTACACATAATACGTGAATGAGTGAGCATGGCTCTGTGCCACCAAAACCTTATTTACAAAAACAGGTGGTGTTTGGGCTTGTAAGCCATCGTTTGCCAACTCCTGCTTCCCATATATTCACGCCCCGCCACCCTATAAGGTATATATCACTGTATACTCATTTTGCAGATGAGAAGGGTGAGGCCCAGAGATGTCAGGTAACTTGTTCAAGGTCATACAGCTGGTAAGTGACAGAGCTGGGATTCAAACCAAGGCAAGCTGGTTCCAGAGTCTGTGTTCCTCACTTCTCTGCTGAGAGCCTCCTCAGTGTACTTTACAAGTACACTTACAAGTCCTAAACACAATGGAGATGCCAGTCACATGTGACAATAGTAAGAACACCCCAAATTGACTGAGGACCTATTATATGCCAGGCACTGTGCCAGGTGCATCCCACAAGGGATCCTTGCAGCAGCCCTGTGAAACCCGTGCTATTATGACCCTCATGTTACAGATGGAGAAACTGAAGTCAAGAGTTGATGTGATTTGTTCAAGGTCCCAGAGCTGCCAAACATCAGAGCTGTAACCGAGCCTATGCCTGTCAACTCTGAGGCCAGCCCCAGCCACCACCTCCATCCTGGGGCGGGGGGGGGGGGGCCATAGCTGGGGGGGCCTGTCGGGCCCCTTTTTTGGTTCACTTTCTCAAGTGGAGTTGGATATTGTTCTCTGCAAGAGTTTATACCCACTGAGGCTCTGGAGTAAGCATGAACATCTATGCATGGACCTGGGGACCCTCACACCTGCCTCACCCCAGACAGAAAGGAGGATGTGCTTTTGTCCCCCATTGTAGCCATCCCCTCTCCAGCATCATCTCTTGCTTGTCCTGGAGGTCACTTAGCAACACCTCATCTGTCAGTTTCTACAGCACCATGAGCTTAACATCTCATTTCCAGTTTGCTAATAAAACCATGGGAAAATGGAACATAGGAATGGGCCCCAGCTCCTTCATAATGGAAAGAGATGTTCCCTTGGGTCCTTGGCCCTGCCCTAGAGGAATGCTTCTTGGAAGGACATCATGGACATTCCCAGCATTCCAACTCTGGCCTCCAAACTCATCTGCTCCTCTCCTTAGCTGGTCAGGAGTTGAGTGGGGAAGAGACACTGCTCACTGGTTGTGTCTGTAAAGAAGAGTCCATCCGCTGGGAAGGAGAAGTTAAGTGTTATGTACCGAATGTTTGCATCGCCCCTACCCCTCCGGAAGGAGGAGGTGGAAGTGGAAGTGGAAGTGGAAGCCTTAATCCCAATATGATGGTATTTGGAGGTGGGACTCTAGAAGGGAATTAGGTTTAGATGAGGTCATGAGAGTAACCCATGGTGGGATTAGTGACCTTATAAGTAGAAGAAGAGCCACGAGAGCTTTCTCTCTCTCTCCCCACCCACCACACACCAGGAAAGGTCATGTGGGCACACCATGAGAAGGAAACTCTCTACAATCCAGGGATCCAACCCTCACCAGGAACCAAATCTGCCAGCACCTTGATCTTGGACTTCCAGCTTCCAGAACTATAAGAAATAAATGTCTGTTGTTTAAGGCACCCAGTCTGTGGTACTTTGCTACAGCACACGACGCTAAGACATTAAGAAAATATGCTGTATAAACAGAGCACAGAAGCACTGTTTCTTCGGTACTTTACAAGGAGCCAACCCTCCCAGGTTAGCTGAGTTGTTGTGGTGTTATCTCTCCCTCAATGAAAAGAAACAAACACACATACACACACACGCAGAATTAATGAGTTTAAAAAAAGGTCCGAGTAAACAAAGGCACCCAATGACCCAGTTCAGCTTTAGAAATAACTTTTTTTTGAAGATGGGAGAGGAAAGAAGAGTTGGTTATTTTCCTGGTCTACAAAGGTTCTCAACCATCTGTCCACCCTCTGCAGTGGCCACAGCACTGTTTCTCTTTTCCCTACGTTGTTTTTTGCTTTTCTCCTAAAGTTCAAGTTGGCTTCCTCTCCCCTGGGGAGCAAAGAGAAGGAGCAGCAGATGAAATGAGGGCAAGCGGAAGCAAGAGAGAATTTGAGGAGGAAGGACAAAGAGGCTTGGCAAGACTTTGGGGTTTAAGAAGAAAAAAGAACGAGCTAAGGTTAAAGACTTAAAAAGTTTCAGCAAAGATTCTTTTGTCCCTTTGCAAAATCTTGCCATCACAGTCCACAGGGAACTGAGGAAGAACCAGGAAATCGGATCCCACTTTGGCCCCTCACCAGAAGGATGAGGAAGCCCAGAGCTCAGCCCCAGGGACGACGTGGCCGCTGAGAGGATGAAGTCCGCAGTCCATCCCCGTGTGGTACTGCTGTGCTTTCTCCCACCCCAGAAATCCCCGAGGGATCTCCCAACAAAGGTTATATCTCATCTTGGCACATGCGAATTTAGCTAATTAAACCCACCCAGAATATGGAGTCCAAGGACAAGGGAGCATCGGACTTACGGGAAAAACAGACCCTACATAGCTGACAAGGCAGAGGGGGGTGCACGGACTCCAAGAGTGACCTCCTGGGAAAATGCAAGGGTGTTCCAACCTCCATCAAGTGTGCCGTGACCATGGAAAGAGAGCAAGGTTCTAAAAGGCCGCCCCCACCACCCAGTGTATTTTTAAGAAAAGCCTAAGATTCCTTTCTGAAATAATCAGGGCGAAAATTGCAAAAGACAAAACAATGATTTAAAGGAAGCTGCAGATTTTTCGGAGTCAAAGGATTAAAGGAAGGAAATTGATGTAGCCTTTCTTAATTTATCATCTTAGCTTTCCTCAATTTTGAGTGAACTTAGTTCTACCTCTTAGGGAGTTATTCCAGGACACATGACACACCAGCAGTAGGTGAGCGGATAGGAGAAGAGCGACCTGGGAGTGGATGGGAGAGGTGGAAACAGGGATGTAGCTTCTATGCACAAGGCTGTCACCTAAGAGAACTGGTCTCCTTGAAGATACCAACTTACATGTCTTACGGATTAGGTCACCAACTTCAGGACTTCATGTTCTGCCCCTGCCCGCACATTTATCTAATGTGCCTTGGTCACCACCTGCCTTCACACACCCCCTTCCACTGCCATCACATTCCCCAGGGCAAGAACAGAGAGCTCACTGAAATTGTTAGAGCCACGGGGTCACTCCATACCCAGGATGCAGCACTGATTTTTAAAAAGTTTCATTACTGGGATATGTGGAAGAACAGGTTAGGGCAGAGGGTAGCAATTAAAAATACAGGAGCCATGCTGGCCGGGTCCTCATCACAGCCCTTAACCTCACAACACATGGGACCTGGGGCAATTAATCTAACCTCTTAACTTCTCTGTGATAATGATTGTATCTATCTCATAGCAAGGTTGTGAGTTAAATAACTGAAGTATTATGAATAGTGGTGATTCCATAGGAACTATACTATGTGAGTGTTGGCGGTTATCCAAATATGTTTCAGGAAAGGAAACATGGCTTCCGGGACAAGGGAAGCCTGGGGTTTAGGATCTAACTCATTCTGGGAGCTACCATCCAAAAAGTCTCAGCAAAGCACTATGTTCAGCAGACTATTTCTTGGATCAGAATTCTGCCTTAGCTCCCATGGCTACAGAACTGGGTCCATCCTCCTCTGCTGAGCCGTCAATGCCTCCAGAATCTGCCCCTTCCTGCCTAGCACTGCTCATCACATGTCAACACATTTGTGCCATAAATCATATGAACAGTCACTCTAAGTAGGTTAAATAAAGACTATACCTACTCTCATGTCAGTTGAGGTCACTTGCCCCCACGTGAGTTGGGTCAAGTTTTTTGCCAAATGGACAATGATTGAACCTTCCATTTTTCAGAGATGTTCAGATTTTAGAACTACAGAGAAAGGGCTATGGATCTATACCAGGCACTACAGGACTTAACACAAAATAAAAATAAACAAACAGTGAAACTGCTACCTTTAGGAGACACAGTGAGAAGTGCGGAAGCTCCAACATTAGACCACCCCCTCTGAGCCTCAGCTGCCTAGTCTTCGAAATGAGAGGACACATACCTGACAAGGACAGGTTTATCCAGAGCCCAGCCAATTCCTGGCCAAGGATTCTTCCCTCTACTATCCCGTCAGCAAAAACTTCAACACTGGATGGCTGAGTACACATGTGCTGAAGGATTTTCTCAGGAGAACTGAGCTGAGAAAAACTTATCTAAGAAGCGAGAATGAGCTCAGAGCAAATCTTTATGTTGCAGTTTTGTTGAAAACCTTATGCTTGGGTTTTGTTGTATACAAAATAGGAAGAATAGAAGACCATTAGCTTTAAAGCTTGCAAACTTCTGAGGAATAACACTATTGCCCTTGGTGTCACAAAGCATGGGGGCCACTCCACATGGCCCTGCAATCTCTGCCCTGCTTGCTCTTCTTTCCTAAAACACTTCCAATTCAAAAGACATCAAACACGCAAACACAATTAGGCAATCAGCTCAGCGGTGGAGCAGAGTTTACAGTGAGCGAGAGAAAGCCAGGGGGATGTCAGGGTGGGAGTCCAGATAGAGGCCTCGGGCTCCAGGAAGCGAGGTTTACAGTTAACTGTTTGTTTTTGTTGATACAAGTCAAGTCTTTCCTGTAATGTCCATTGTGAAGGGAGTTCCTTTTTGCATAAATGAACCTAATCCCCCTGTTTATTAACACTAAACTTGACATTTATAGCCCAAGTGCTTTACCGGCATTAACCAGTAATCCCCAGCATATTCCTGTGGGGGAGTTCAACACAGGGCTCGGAGCTGCTCCACAGCCCCAAGGTTCTGCGATCAGGAGTTAGGGGCTCACACGGCCTACCCCCTCCCCGCCCCGGCCTTATACTTGCAGAGCCCTACACACCAGGATTCTGCACACAAGGCCCAAACAGAGTGGGAAAGGTGTCCTGACTCAGCCACAGTGAGCACAGGGGTTGGCGGCACAATCCTGAGCTACAGCTGGGACCTGAGGGGCCGTTCCAGAAAGAGCTGGCTGTCAGGTGGTTTACAGAGGAGCGTTGTGGCAGCCCTGCCGTGCTGAAGGATGGGAGGGCGAGGTCTGTTTGCCCCTGGCCTTCCCCCCCCCCCCCCCCCCCCCCCCCCCCCGGGAAACACTCTTCCCTGCCTGGTGAAGAACACAGGCTCCGGCCCCAAGCGCTTCTGTTTGAGGGCAGAGCTGCAACGGAGTCAACACCACATTCCTAGGCTCGTGGTCATGGGCAAAGCAGGCAGCTAACATGCTGCAAAGCCTACTGGGGAGCCAGAGGCCCCTTCCCAGTGTAATTAATGAAGGCCGTAGCTAAAAGAATCTTGGAGTGAGTGCCTAACTTAAGAGCGAGGAGGCCAAAGGCCTGACACAGAAAAGGAAATCCTAGCAAAGAACAGCAGGGATGGATCCAGAGGTAGGTGGAATGTCTCAGAGCAATCTAGAGACCACGTTCTTAATCACGCTGACTGGAGCTTTTAACCAGTTCCTTGGTAAAAAATGAATTGGAATTTTATCATTGCTCTGCTGTGTCTCCACAGTTGTGTATAAGTTTAAGCAAACTGAAGCTCGTTCTCTTTCTATTATGTCGACCTAGTCGTTTTCCACTTACTTTTACCGTCTTCATAAAATCTCAAGTTAAAAGTTTCCTCCAGGTAGTGTTACAAAGGAATATTTGTGTTGAGTGAATCTCATCTGACAATTGCAGAAGGGAATTCAGTGCCCGGCGGTGACGTAAGCAGATAAACAGTGCCCTTGTGAGTAGTGCTGTAACAAAGGACTCTGCGCAGTGCACGGCATTTGGGCACCCGTCGGTGCTGGGCACTGTGCAGGGGTATTAGCACATTTTACTTTCCTCAGCCTTCCTCACCATCGCATGAGGCAGGCTCTGTTAGCCTGGGATGCGGAGAGCCTCGTGTCACAGAAACGGAGGCTCAAGAGTGAAACTGCCCACAGCCGAGAATTCATCAAACCCAAGACAGACTCCAACATACCACCAGGCCATTCCATTCCTTCCCACCTCCCAACTGGGGGATTCTGGATGGCGGCCACCTTCCTGGCGACCACCACACACGTGACCAACGGCACTGGCCAACGATGAGCCGAGCAGTGAGAATCACAGAGCCAACCAGGCCCTGACCGTCCGCAGGCGCCACCTGGCTTTGGCATCCCTCTCAGGGGGCATCACATCACCACTTTCCTCTGGTTCAATTTCTCAGCCATTCCTTACCAAACGCCTCTACAGACATCTCTGCACTAAAATTCATCCCTGTCTCCGGGTACTCACAGTCTGGTCAGAGAAGATCACCACACATCGAATAATCCAAGATCATTTCCCATGCTGTACAGATGAGTGCTGAACTATGCGGAAAAATATGGCATCGACCTTATGAGTAATAACCCACTAACAGCAAGCTTCTCACTCCTTCTTAAGTGTCCACATAGTACCTAACAGCTTACCGAGAAAAAGGATCCCATTCTGTTCAAAATTTAAAAAACAAAACAAAACACCAAACCTCAGGAGACAAAAGACCCAAACGCTGAGGCCAGCTCTACCACTTACAAGCTGTATGACCTTGAATAAGACACGTAACCCATCTGAGCTTCAGTTCTTTCCTATTAAGTTAAGAATAAGAACATTTTTCAAGCCTACGACACAGGGTTTTTCTGAGGATCAAATGAAATCATGCATATGAAAACATTCCAAAATTATAAGCCAAGCAACTGAACAGGTCAAATATTATTGTCCCCACTTACAAACAAGGAAACCAACAACAGAACCAGGACTAGAGAGTACATCTTCAGACCCTTTGGCCAGCAGTCTTCCTACTGCATGATGCTGTTTCTCTAAGTTCTAGGGGTGCTTGGGAAGGGAAAGATCCAGTCGGGCTTCAGTGACCTAGAAGATTCTTTGGAGCAGAAGTCACACAGCTGAGGCCAGCGGGCCAATGGGACCCACAGGTGTATTCTATTTGGCTGGCATAGTTGTTTTAAAAAAATCTTTTTTGAGCCAACACTTATGAAGCATTAGGTTTCACCTAAAATCCATATTACCTTTCTTAACTCAGAAGGGCTCATGACAATAGGTAGACATTCCCTCGTGGTGATAATCTCTGTAGCTGTTCCTTTAGGGAACCTGTGTTCTTGTGTGTCATGGACCCTTCATCCCCTACTGTTTCTCCAACCCAGAAGCCAAGTGTCAGAAGCTATTTATCATGATTGTTGCATTGCTGCTTTCCTGCAAAACTGGGAATGAGCATACGTCTATGGGAATGTGAACCCTCTCTCTGCACCTGGCAGGGAGAGGATTCTCACCTGGCTCTGGAAGGCATGGGAGTCTGCAACCTCTGACCTGAAGGCCAAAGAGAATCCCAGGAGGTAAGGAGGCAGGCTGGGAAAAAGGCGTGGCCATGTGGCAACCCTGAAGAAGGAGCCTGACTGGAATGAGGGGCTACGCAGATGGGGACAGGGGTGGGCAGAGGGCTGGGAAGAAGTTTGGATCAAGAAATGAGGCTGCGTTATGGAGGAAGGATCTCAAGTGATGATGGTGAGAGCAGAGGACCAAGGGGCAGGGCATGGTAATAGTACCTTCGGGCAGAGACGGAATGGAGGTGCCCACGACTGAAAATTAGGAGAAATACTTTGCAAACTCATTCATTTAACACAACTGTCTTGAACACTCATTGTGTTCCAGGCACTAGAAATACAGCAGGGGATAAAACCAGACAAAAATCCCTGCTTTCATGGCATAGATAGTCAAGTTGGGAGGGATCTTACCACAAAACCCCCCAGTTAATGATTCTGCCCATTAGGTGTTTTGAGTAAGGGAGGACAGACAAATCGCAGAGTTGATGGTTTCTCCCCAGAGGACTGTTGAACAGGGAGAGGGGAGGGTCAGGTGGGTCAAAAATGATCCACCTGCCACTGCGCAGCCCATGAAAGCACAAAGCAACTCGAAACCCCACTCATTAATCTTCTAAGACATTGGACGAACCTCAGAATTACAGCATAGACAGTGGGGCCTGTCATTCCTCTGACCTATTTTTCCAGGCTTCTCACATTGTGTGATTGATCACATGTATATTCCCCCACACAAGTGCTCTCATCTGCTCGCCCGCTCCTTGGCTTGTGCGCGCGCGTGCGCGCGCACGTGTGTGTGTGTGTGTGTGTGTGTGTGTGTGTGTGCGCGACACGCACACACACACGCACGCACATAGTTACCTTCAAGCTTTTTCAGAAGGGGTCACCTTGACAACAAGATAGTCTTATGGAAGGAGTACTCTGCATTTGAAAAAGGGGGGAAACACACAGTCATAGGCTCATGGCACCTCATGATAATTCTTTCCGTTCCATTGTGGAGGAATTAGAAAAACTAATTACTGGGGCAAGTGAGGAAAATAGTCAGACTGAGTATTTCCATGTAAAGTAGAAGCATAATAAAGGCTTTCTTCCACCAAAGAGTGTCCAAGGGCAGTGCAAAGAGGAGAAATGTTGATAATATTTCTGCCCAGAAATACACAACCATGAACTATGTTTGTAACAATTGCTGTCCTTCTCACTGAGCTCCTTTGCTCCTTGACACATGGTGGAGGTTAGGCCTCCAGGTCCACATGCAAGTCAGAAAGAAGGCTGCAGTGAGCCTTCAAGGAAATGCCTCTCCTCTCCCCACCCCCATCACCTCCTATTGTTAGGAGAGACACAGCCAAGACAGGCTATGTGAACTATGTCTGTCTCTGGCGTTATTTAAGAAATCCTTGAAATCCCCTCAAGGATCATTCCATTTGGGTGAGGACATACATTCCCAGTAACCTCTTGTTCAAACGCAAATGTAATCCCTGGGAGGAATCTCACATGGGCCAAAACACCCACTGAGATGGTGGGATAAGGGGAGGCACACTGTGGAAATCCAGGCCCGGTGAGGCCTTCTCACAAAGGGTGGAGAGTTTCAGAACAAGAGCCCCCAACTGAGGGAGAGAAGAGGCCTGGGAGGGCTCCAGATGGGGGCTCTGGGCTGCCAGAGTTGAGCAGGGTGGGTGAGGGAACGAGGGAAAATGGCCACAAGGGGGGTGGAAGAGGAGGGAACGTTGAGGCCAATGGGGCCTATTTTACCATTTCCTAAAAACCAGATATGGATGAAGAAAGTATCTTCCTCCCTTCACTAACATCCATCAGTACCTCTATGCAGAAAGGCCAATATCAGAGTCTTTAGGGGATAGAGAGTGAACCCAGCTCTAACACCAGCCTCCAAGACCTTACAAAATGTCTTGCCCCTTCGGGAGCCATTCCAGCCAGCTTGTGGGGCTCAGACCCAAGTGTCGAGGCTGTAACCAGCCACCCCCATTGCAGCCCTGCCTTATATTCTGAGCCCAGCTCAATCATTTTTTTTTTTGCATTTTGCCTACTTCAGTAAAGTTGCAGATACATCCTCAACATATCAAAGACCCCACCAGAAGATTTCTAAAAATGCAATCCAGATTCTTCTTTAACCTTACTTGTCAAAAATGTTCACTATCACTGACTTCAAGAAGGACTATGTCACATCTTCTTTTTTTTTTCTAACAGGGGAATATTAGCACAACCACTACCCACCTTTAACTCCAAGAGAAAGCCAAGAATGGAGGGGAACCTCTCTATAGATTCAGTGTCACTGCTTCTCTTCTTGGAAGATGACCAATCAAGTGGAGCCGAGAGTTATCATCGCAAGCTATCTGTGTTTCGTGTAATAATGCCCTAATGATTCAATTAGCATTGATTCTTCAGCAGCAACAATATTTTCTGACTGATCCAGCAATTTAGTGCTCACTGTTGATTGATACAATTCCTATGAGTAATAGAGCAGTTTGAAAGAAATGTGTTTAATTCTTCACAAATCACGTTTTAAACCCTTTTCAATTTAACTCAATCTCCATCTTCTACTTTTCCCCCCACCCCTGGAGGTACAAGAGCCCTTTGCTCTGTGTCTCCTGCTGGGCATCCCTGCTGCACAGCTCATCCCATGGCCGGGGCCTCCCCAGCCCTCGTCTGGGCCTCTTCAGCCTTCGCCGCCCCCCACAGATGCTGGGTGGCTGCAGCCCGAGGAGCAGATGGGGCCCAATCGCTGAGCCTCAGTGAATGGTACCGGGCACACAGCCGCCGTGGAAGCAGCCCAGGCGAGAAGCACTGAAGCAGGCTTTTCTGAAAGCTGCCCTGGTAACACCGCTAAAATTGGAAAGCAGGCAGGGTGTGTAGGGGGGCAGAGTGGGAGGTGGGTGGGAGAGGGGAAGGACAATCAAAAACAGAGAAGGGAACGAAAACAGATGATTGGAATAAAATCTCTTAACAGTTAAAAACTGGGCTTCCCAGGAAAGCAGCTGAAACACTACGGCTGGAGAGAGAAACTGGGGGAACGGAGGCCCTTGTGACCTCAGGGATTGGGCTGAAGGGCCGAGATTCTGCGGCCTCCGAGCCCTCCGTGGGCTCCGTGGTACCTCATTCTGACACGAACTCCACGCCCATGTCGTCCTCCCACCTGTGGCTCCCACCAACAGCCTTTCCAGGATGAAATACGGGTCGGGGGCGGGGGGGGGGGTTCTGTTGTCCAAACCCCTCCTGTCCTCTCAACCTCCCAACCCCGTCCTGGCCACCACATGAGAGTCAACGGCCTGTGGATGGAGCCAAACTGGGTGCTCTGTAGGCAACTTCCCTTCAAACAGTTCTGCTGTTTCTGGGCCTGCTCTCTCATTCTTGACCATTTCTATGGCCACTTTCCCCTGACCCCAGTCAGCGGCTGTAACAGAACTAGAAGCTGTAAGAAGAACTTGTAACATCTGAAGAGCTGCTATGTGAGTCTTGATGCTGTATATTATTACTTCATGTGATCCTCTTAACAACCTTCTGGAACAAGCATTATCTCCACTTTACAGGTGAGGAAATGAAGGTTCAGGGTGGTGAAGCAAGTTGATCAAAGATATTTAATAAGTTGAGGAGCTAAGCTAGGCAAAATGAAAACCCTTGACCTTAAAAACCAGAGTTAGGGGTTCCAGAATCTCCCCGCATCATCAATTCCCGTATGTCAGCCACAGCCAGAGAGATTTCCTAACTTCACCTCTTCTTCTCTACTTCCTGCAAGTACAACCCTCTTATTCTGCTTCTCAAAGAGAAAGATGGGCAGCACCTCTTCAAAGACTCCCTTTGGACACAGTGATTTTCTACCCAAAGGACCAAGTAATCCAGACCCCCTCCCCTCTCTGAGAACAGTCAACCCCTTCCTGTCCAGGGCACTTCGTGGATCCATTTGAGCCCATTCCACATTAACTCGACCCTTCCTGGTCCCCACTGAGCTACCTATTGATTCTGACTCACAAAGGAGTCAGACTGATCCCCCTCCAAGTTTTCTCTAATAGTGAAAGTGATTTTAGTGCAATTCATACCGTACCTCTTCATTTCCCAAACCGTTCACCCTTCACCACCCTTCACCAGCCAGATAGTGTATTATGAGAAACTTCTGGGTCTGACAGACACCAGATTCAAGGCAAGAACTGCTCTAATTCTTCCTAAATTCAGTAAAAATGCATCTTTGCTCCAGTGCCACTATTTCTATGGGAAGATCATGTCAAAATCAACTAATTACTTGGTTACTCCTTCACAGGAAATACTTCTTGGTTTATATACATATCGTGATTACTAACTATACTGGTTACTCTGAAAAGAAATGCTTCTTCTGCATAATAGTTTGCCAGTTTCATGTGCATGAGCCTTGGTCCCAAACCTGATTCTGTCGGCTTTGATAACAAAGAGTCTCTGGAAGCAGCAGTATTGTTTGGCTTTTAAACAAATCTACATAAAAGAACACACGGACAGTAGCAGCAGTCAAAACTGCATTTATTAGTTTTAGGTTTTCAATATTAAAGCCAATCACTGTCACTTTCATACTACTTAAAATTATCTGGAGTAAGTATTTAAGAGTAGAGCTTGGGAGGGCAAAGGGAAGCCGTGTAGGTTTTAATTTAGAATGACAGCAAATTTGTTGATTAATGTTCTATCAAAGGATGCCCCTTCCTGAAGTTTTGCTTAGCAGTAAAAACAGTGCTGTTAGCTAACATTGGTTTCTTGAGACTTAGATATAAAGACGAAGAATAAGGCGAGTGAGATTAAAAGCAGTGTCTGTACCAGTTCTTCCTTAGGTCACATCTTCATAAAGCCACATCGTTAAAAATGAGGTTCCACGGGAGGCAGGAAGACCTGTCTTTCCTTTCCAGTTGGAAATGTCTCAAAAGAGGTCAGCCATTGGCCACTGAGAATTGGGTGCTCAATGTCTTCTTAGAGACTCAACACAACCCTCTAAAGTATTTCCATGTCTGAAAGGTGTCTTTCAAGAAGCCATGTGGCCAAGCTACTGCAACTGAGTTCATTGTTTCTACCAAACAATAATAACTGAAATCAGCATCTATGTTCCATTGGGTCATTCTGGTTTCTTTTTTCTCAGCTCCATCAAACATTAGGTCATCTCATGGGTCTCGATGGAGAGGTACAGAGTGCTTCTCTGATGATGTCATCCAAATGAGATGGACAAAGCGAACCCACACCATCGTCCCTTAAGCAATGGAAGCCATGGAGAGAGGCAGAAAGGGAAGAGAGGAAGAGGAGATTGTTCCAAATTATAGAAGGTAGCTTTTTGCCTTAACATATAAAATGAAAACCTGATCTAGCAAGCCATACTTCCACTGATTCTACACACTGGAATTAAGATTCCCCATGAGGTGGGGTCTGGTCTGCCCTGGCCCATTCACTACTGGATTTGCCATATGCCCCACACCACCAGTAAGCAGATAAACCAAAATATCGACACATTAACACAGGAAGATTCGGATGTGGTTATCCACCAAAACTCAAACCAGAAGAACAAGAGTATCCCAAGGCACTGCAGTATTCTCATGGTGTTGGGGCAGTTAGGATCAGAAAACACCCTGGAGGCTAACTTCAAGATTCCAGGGAGGGGAGGAGATTCTGAGAGTCTAGACTCTTCACAGCAAGTAGAAGCCCCTAGTTGCAGGGGTGAAGAGATAGCAGCCTAATGTAGGCAGGGCACCACTCCCCCTATCTCTCCAGAGAACAACTTGGTTCACTTTGACAATCAGCTCTGCTCAGATTGCTGGGCACACTCAAGACTCAAAGGATGTGGTTACCATGGTGACTCTGCCTCTGTGATGGAATCTAACTTTGTGTCTGATCCCTTGTACATTGCTGGGGTGTGGCTGGGAGAACTGTATGTAATGGTGACTCAGAAAAAAATTAGGACTGAAACTAGCCCAGAAGTACTGAGGTTAGCCCAAGAACAAAAGAAAGACCCTTGGCTAATACACAGAAAGGGAGGACATAATCTTTCCATTTTCTGTTAAAGTCCTAGGAAAATTAGTTTTTTAAACAGAAATTGATGACTCCCTGCTGCCACAGTTCTTTTCTTTTCCAATGGATCACTCATTAAATTCATATTGGTATTACTCTATTGCTGAAAGCCCTCTATTTAAATGCCAGGATTTCCTCCACAGCCAGGTAAGTGCAATCAGACAGTGAAAACCATAGGCTAGTCCACTAAGGCTTTGCTACTTCATGTGTGGACCATGAATTAGCCACATTGACATCAGATGGGAGCTTGTTGGAGCTGAGACTCTGAGGCCACTCCCCAGACCTACTGAATCAGAATCTCCATTTTACCAAGATCCCCAGATGATTCATATCCAAATTTGAGTTTGAGCCACACTGATTCTTCTCTGGAAACCCTTGGGGCTGGGATAGGATGGAACCCATGTGACTGACAGTGTGCCTTTGGTATAGCAGGTTGGACTCTGAGGCCAAAGCATCTGCTCTCCAACCCTAGCTCCAGAAGCAAATGTTTGAGAGCAAATTTAATACCTTCTCAATGCCTCAAGAGTTCTCATCTATAAGACTGGGATAATAGTAGTGCCTACCTAATCAGGTCCTGTGAGCACTGAATGAGTTAATTATTTATAACACTTAGAATAGTGCCAGTTCCATAATAAGCTCTATATATGGCAAGCAGATAGATATGGTAGGATGTCCATGAGCTGGAACTGAAGAATGGAGACTAGAAGTGGCTTCTACATCTCCTGTGCACCTAACTGCCTCCAACCAGCCTAACAGAGACAATTCTTTGTTATTCATTCCTTTGTCCCATCCCTACCCCCATCTGACATGGCCCTGTTTTGCTCCCTATTCCTGAGGAGTCATACAGATAGAATTTCAAGAGTACTACACTTTACCTGGTCATAGCCCTAAGTAGACCCCCATCACCCCCATCTAGTGGGCACATTATACAGGCAGTATAGGAGAGATGGCCCCTCCAGTGACTGTACAATCTCCTGATCTCCTACTAAAAAACCCAAAACCAAAAACCCTCCAAAAAACAAAATACAACAAAAAACCCCAAAACAAAAAACTCTTCAAAAAAAGCCAACAATTTAAAAATGTCTAACCCATGATTTTCTGGGTGAAACAATTAGCCCTGAGTTGCTCCAGCCCTTGGCATCTTCATCCCACAATGCCGGGGTTGGTGCGGTGCCCAGCTGCTGAGCTGGGTGAGAAGGGGAGAAAATCCATACTGGATCCAGGCCGAATGGCTTTCCTGACTTGGTAGCTCCAGATGTTAGCTTGTCATTGTAGAGCAACTGAGTTAATTAGGAATTTCTGTGGAGTCAGAATTCTGAGCAGGAGGGAAGAACTGGAGAATAAGAATGCAAGAATCGCTACCCTGTACCATATACAGCATTTCCTCTCCACACTGAGACAAGGCTTGGAGAGATGGGGAGAGCACCACCTCTTCAGAGAATCAAGTGTAGAGACAGCTGACAATAGAAGAGTGGATGTTTGGAAAATTAAGGAATAACACTGTCCTTATTCTTCCCCAGAAGAGAGTTAGCCTGCCTCAATCCCATGAAGACCCCATACAGGTCCATAGCAAGGGATACCAAGAAGCCAACTTCACAAGGACTTCAGCCATAGCAGGGTGTCAAAGCATGCGTGATTGCTATCAGTTATGATTCCCACCCAGAATCTTTTGTCTCTTCTACTGCCTTGCCTAAACCAAAACTTCTGGGAGGGATATTTCCCTCCTAGCCCTCTACCTCTTGCCAATCCACACTCTCTGTTACTTCTAATTGAAATAGTTAAGCTATGTAGGTCAGCTCACTTAAAATTCTCAAGGGCAGACTACTGCATTACAAGCAGGATGGGGCACATAAAGTTGTTCTCTAAACTGGATTTTATGTATTAATATACAGAAACACAAAGGCACACACAAACAAAACTTCTGTGAAAAGCACCAACACAAACACTGAGATAGGCACTAAAGATTCATATCCATAATCCAGCCACTGGTCATCTACCAAGGTCAAGGTCGGAGAATCGGCCATCCTAGATGAATGGCACTATATGCTGGGAAGTACACACCCAGTTGCCCCTCTTTGACACATCTGGCAAATGGATCCTCAGATGCCTAAGTTACTTTTCAAGGCAAACACCATTGATCCTATTGTCTTCCCATGTCTAACCAGAGTGCGTGGCAATCAACTTGACCACAGCTCCACTGTTCCCTTCCTGCCAAGAACAGGTAATAAGTCAGCCATTGTGCGTATATTTTGCATGCCAAGAACACACATGTGTTCTTGTGTCACATGTCAGTGACAAAAAATATTCATAATTTCATGGATGCCAGAAAGGACCCATGTAGAGAGAATAAGCCTTAGCATCTGTTTTCAGCATTCCCATCTTTTCCAAAAGTAAAAAAGATCAACAGATGCTTCCAGACAATTGGCTTGTTCGATAGGATTGTATTGCCCTACCAACAGAAGCCTCTTTGCCAGAGACACCTTTCCGAGCTGTGAAAGGGATTCTTAGTCCATGTATGCTCAAAAAGTTAAAGGAAATATTAATAACAAGCCTAAGTTGGAAACACTGAAAAGATGCCAGATTGTATTAAACCAGATGGGAAGTACAGGAGTTGGGAGTGAAGATAATGCACATCCAGGTGACCTTAAGTGACATCACTGCTAATCTCCTTCCATCTGAACCCAGATTCAACTAGATTAAATTCAAGTAACAGAGTCTTTGAAAACACACTTTTGCCGAAGGGATCCTTTTGGGGTCTGAAACCAGTTTGAAGAGGCGTACTCCTATCCCATCTCCCAGCCCCATGGGAGAGGGAGGCATCGAAGATGGAGCCCTCTTCTTACAGCAAGCCTTTACTCCTTCAGCAGACTATTTCACACAATGACTAGAGTGAGCGTGAGACACCAAAAGTCTTTTCAAGTCAGTGTATGTATCTCCAGCCTCCTTGCGTAAGGCCTAAAAGAGTCAACCACCCATAGGTCAGAATCAAGTCATGGGCAAACATTCTTAATGATACCAAGTGCTACTGTGCTAGGGAATAGCCTGTTCATATTTTAACAACCTCTGGATCCAAAATCAAAATTAAAAATCCCCTAGGTTTTAGAATGCTGAATAATCTTAAATGAGTTCTCATAATGTACAGTGACCCAAAAAAAAGAATACCATCTCCTAGATTTAACAGAAGACACTGTATCATAAGCTCCTCAGGAGAACTTCACTGAGCCCAGCACATACAAGGCCTGACACATACTGTGTGCTCAACATATACTTGCTTCATGCATGAGTGAAAGAATAACACTGATTCATGACTTTTTCCATGGAATTTAAAATTACCACCAGATAGGAGACATGTCCATGGTGACAAATCTTTAAGACCACTGAGACTCAAAGTGGCAGAGTCACAAACTGTTACTGGCCCATGACAAGATAAGGAGCTAGGCTGACTCACTTTTAAAATGTGAAGCTCCCTTCATCAAGGAAATATTGATATAAAAAACGTTGATAATAATGAAGCTCCCTTCATCAAGGAAATATTGATATAAAACACGTTGATAATAATGAACACACCTAGTGCCCAAATCTTGGGTTTTAAATATCATTTTCCAATGAAAGAAACCAGGGTTTCTTGGAGAAGTGTTTGATTCCAGGGCTGAGACAGAAAAAAATTCAAGATGATTCTGGAGCATCATATGGTCCAAAAGCAAGAAAATGCTTGAGGGCTCAGGGCATGTGGAAGGCTGTAGGAGCTGACCCAGAAGAACTCTGAATGGCCAAAGCTAGAACAATTTGGACAACAAAGTAAATAAGAGTAATATTAGATTATAGCCCATAGAATAAAATAAACATGACAGTAAGATAAATTAATAATTGAATAAAGAAAGAAATGGGGAAGAAGGGATAGCTCTTCCTAATAGAACGCCAATTAATAGATATGGAGGGAAAGAAGACAATAGAAAAATTAGGCAAACACCACATCAATAAATGTTGCAGGCAAGATCCACAATGTATGCTAAAATTATAATCTTATAATTAAAATTATCTCAAAAGTTTGAGAAGCAACAAAATATTTGCATAGTCTCAAAATATCTCTCCTGGGATATTAATTAATTAGAAATGGAGAAATAGCAGCTTTACAGTAGAGAAGCTCAACAGACACCACCTTCACCAAGTGATGAAGGTCAGTGGCACCAGTGAAAACACATTCTAACATCTTTTGCCCCTGTTATGATAGAATGAGGAGGGCACATTACTTTTGTGACATTCAGAAGTGATGCATGTATTTAGGAGGCAAAATGCATTACCTCAGTGCAATACCTTTGAAAGAGACAAATCCAAATTAAGAGGCTTTGTCCAAGATAACTGACCTGTACTCTTCAATAAAAGTGTCAAAGTCATGGAAAAACAAGGCAATGTTCTTGGGGGACACTAAGGAGACTTGATGACGAAAAGCCATATGGGGCCCTAAATTCGATCCTGGACCAGAAAAAAAACATAGGTAGAAAAACTGGTGAAATCAAAAGGAAGTCTGAGGTTTAACTGAAAGTATTGTACTAATGGCAATTTCTATGTTTTAATCATTATGCAAGATATAAACATAAGAGGAAGTTGGGTGAAGGATCTATGCACACCTTCTGTGCTATTTTTCAACTTTGATGTAAGCCTAAGATTATTTCAAAGAAAATGTTAAAAAAGGAGAAAAAAAGTCAGGTAAACTAAGCAGTGTTTATAGATAGAGTTGATTTAAGTTCTGCCACAAGCTCATGGTCTCACCATAGACTAGTAACTGGTAACTGGTCTACCAGCTGAGGTCCGCATTTTGAGTAGCATTATACTAAATTATTTGCAATTTGCCAGAAAGAAAGGAATCAAAACACTTTCTTGTTCATGCCTAATGAGTATTATTAGGTCCTGTGTTCAAGCTTTGACTCAGTAGGTACATGTTGCTCATAAAATAGGAAATTGGGAGATGATGGTTCTCATTCTGCTTTGATTTTAAAAACAAGAAAAAAAGTAACCCTGTTTGTAACCTTGGATAGATCACTTGTTGACACTAATGTCGGTTTTCTCCTAATTAAACTGGGAAAATAACGTGTGCCCCACCACCTTGGCAAGGGTTGGCAAGGGGACGAGATGAGATAGACTGCGGAAGGGTTTTGAAAATCATAATAGCCCCGTTCAAGTGTAACCCTGTCTTATGAGTCACATGTTTAAATGTCCTCCTTTTCATCATTTTCAGAAATGGATGGCTTTAGAATTGGTTACCAAATACATCCATTCAACTTGAGAAATTATTTCATATTTACTAAGGACCTACTATGTTTTAGGCATTGGTGTAGATCCTATAATAAATACGAAAATGAATTCCACACAGACTCTGGCCTCAGTGAGTTTCCAGCCTTAGGAAGGAGGATGACATATATGTCAATAAATGACAATACCAAATAAGAAGTGGAAGTTGCCAGCTGCCAGGCGGGTACCCCACACAGATATGGGAAAATTAAGGACTTGGGACCGTGGCTTTTTCCCTTTGTGACCACACAGTTCCTTTGTATAATTTGTATGAATTATTTCCAAAAATGAATTCCACATGATAAACAACAAATGATTACCAGATTGATAAAGGGAAAAGAGATGAGGCTTTTGGAGTCAGAAGCATGTGTGCCAATAATGGCCAGTACTTACTAACTGTTGATCTTTGGGCAAGGTCCTTAACCTCAGTTTCTTCCTCTGCAAAATGGGGATAATAATGCCACCTACATCACAGAACCATTCTGAAGACTGAAGGAATTAATACAAATCAAGTACTCAGAAGAGTATTTAACACAAAATGAGCACTACACAAGAGTTAGTTGTTCTGTCTTCTTGTCTTGGGGAAATGTATGGCTTTGTGGCTGACAGTGGGGAACAATACCACACAAAATCAAAACAGAAAACTCTAGTTGCAAAGTCCTCTTTGCTCCAGAAAAGCACAGATCCCCTTGAGTGATCAGGAGAGAACGAGGCCAAGTCAGTAGCGCACAGACTAGCTGGTTCCTGAGGCTGCTGCTGGTCAGGGTGGGTGCTGTGTAACTTCACTCGCTACTCCCACCGACTCCCCTCTTAGCCTTTTGGACACTTTAGGTCATACTCTCAGCTCTTGAGTCCTCACGTCTTCCTGGGGAATTGGGGTGAGCCAAGACACACACTTCTCAGTGACCGTGCTTCCTGGCTCTCATCCCATCCCCCCACCTCTGCTGAGAACTCCCTTCTGGCACACAGGGAAGCCACAGTGAAAGGGGCCCTGCCTTGCCCTCAGCATGGCCTCCGGTCTTGGCTTGCTCTTGTTTCTGACACACACCTGTGCGTTGTGCCTTTCCCACAATGTCCATTCAGTCACAATCTGGACATGTTCAAGGCCCAGCCCTGGACCGGTGGAGAGGCCAACAGCCCCTCACTTCCTGCCACAGCGTCCCCAGCCCACAGTGATGGGAAACCATTCAGACAAATAACAAGGAAGGGCCAAACCCACAATGCAAACCATATTTCTCCAGGCCTCCTCCTCCAACTCCTCCACTATCCATTCTCATGTGTCCTCGTAACCCAAGGCAGTCACGTTCTCCACTTTACATCAAGATTCTCTGATTCAGTGCTAACACACATGCACAGGCACACACGCACGCATGCACGTGCAGAACCCTTCCCCCACACGTGACTGCTCCACATGGCAGCCTCAGTCATCCTGGTATAACATAGTCAAACCATACCACTTTCTAGTTCAAAATTTCCAATGGCTCCTATCTCGTTCCAAGAAGTAATGTCCTTCTCATGGCTTACGAGGCCCTGCTCCATCTGGCCTCTGGTTAGCCCTCTGTCACTCCTCCTAGCGTGGGCCCCTCCAGATGTGCTGGGCTCCTTGCTCTTCCCTGAATACGCCAGGCCACTCACCGCTCTGAATAGTTGCTCTCTAACTCCTTCCGCCTAGAATGCTTTTCTCCCTAACATCCACCTGGCTGGGTCCCTCAGGCATTCCCTTGGGAAGCCTGCCCTAATCATTTTATTTATAATATCAACCTCCACCCCCATTTTCCTGTTTTACTTTTCCCCACAGCACTTGTCACCATCCAGCATCATGTGTCTTACTTATTTTATATATTGTCTCTTCCTACTAAAACCTCAGCTCCCTGTGGGCAGGGAGAGCAGTTTTATATACTGCTAAGTTCCTGGTATCCAGAATAGGTACTCACTAAATACTTGAAGAAAGGACAGAAGGAATTTAAAAATCTGTGTGTATATATATATATATATATATACAAACACATAAACATATTTTCCTAGGTATGCATATTATAGCTACTACTTATTGAACACCAACTACATGCCAGGCGCTGGATGAGGCCTGCATGAAGCACATGCACTTTACATGGGCGTCTAATTAATGCTTTCAATGAGCCTGCAAGAAAAAATATACTTACGCACATTATAAAGATGCAGAAACTGAACTTGCCTAAGTGAGTCAGCAAGAAAAAGACAACGCTGGATATGCCCTTCAGAACTCCAAATCCCATACTCCTTCTACCAAGCACCATTGTGTCTCAGTTCCCATGTCCCTTAACACTCTTGCCTGTTAATGATCAGTGGCCAGTACATCAGCTGTCTTTCTTACCAGATGGAGCCTCCCGGAGGTCGTGGGAGTGTCTTCCCTGTCTCTCTTTGCCCAGAACCTGCTTATATAGTATGGTCCTGGGGCACAGTCAGTCTCCATTACTTACTGTTAGAAATGTTCATTTTGCCTCTATCTGAAGAGACAGATCATCAAGCACTTATTCCTCTTTCCTTGGCAACTAGGGCACATCTGACTCAAGTCAGAAGAGAGAGAAGCATCCTGCTGCATTTATCTTCAAGAAGGAAGAAAATCAGAGGCCAAGGGCAGCCCTGCTCCTACCAGGCAGCCACAGGCCCTCCAAGCCCAGGGGACCTTGCCGACACAACGACAAAGGTGGAGAGATTAGAATGAGTGCATCCGGAGGAGTGCGGAAAACTCACCTGCGAAGGCTCAACATCGCCACTGTGCCTCCTTCCTTTCCAATCTCCCTTCCCTCCGAATTCCACAACCTAACCCCTACATCTCTACCCGCGGCATGTCAACCCGGTTCTTAGTGAACGGAAACTCACACTTAATTGCCGTGTTGTTTTACCATTACCACTAGCTGTGGCAGAGTGGAGAACACGAGGGCCACTTCGCCAGGGTAGGCTGGGAGAGAGGAGTAGGGCAGAGTGGTTCATATCATGGGCTTTGGAGTGGGACAGACTTGAGTTCAAGCCCTGGGCAAGTAAGCTAACTCCTAAGCTTCTATTTCCTCTGTAAGATACAGACTGAGCAACATCAGGCATTGTATTAACTAAAAGAGTTTATATAGGTCAACATATGAGAGGAGAGCTCCCTGTGTAAAGTGTTGGAAAGGCATCTCAGTGCCAGGGACGAGTTGCTGCAAGCCACCTGAGCTCTGCAGCGAAATGCAATCCTAAGTGTCATCTACACCCTCTTCGAATGTGTCCCAGAAGGCCAGAAACTCTTCCTCTCCTGCTTCTGTACCCAGACAACAACCTGCCACATGGGGACACTGGACAGATGACCCAGAACAAAGAACCTGGGAAGAGGCTGCATCAAGGATCTCCAGAGCAGAGTAGTTGTTTGACACTTGCTGGAGTTTAAACTCAGATTTTAAAAAATAGGGGCGCCTGGCTAGCTCAGTCAGTTAAGCGTCTGAGTCTTGATGTAGGGTCAGGCCGTGATCTCAGGGTCATGAGACCAAGCCCCGCACTGGATTCTGTGCTGGGTGTGGAGTTCTGCTTAGGATTCTCTCTCTCCCTCTCTCTCTGCCCCTCCCCTCCCAACTCTCGCACTCGCTCTCTATCCCCCCCCCCGAAAACTACCGTATTTCTTCAAATTGAAGGTGTCATAGATTATAAGACACAGACCAATAAGAAAGAAAAAAATGCTGCCCACTAAACCACAACACACCATCAATTATAAAATGCATCCCAATTTTAGAGGAATTGAAATTTAAATGTAATCATTTGAATCAATGAAATATAGTATATCAAACCAGAAAGAAACTGGCACTCAATGTGTATTGTCAGGTAGGAGTGATAGCTGATGTTAAGTGACCTGTGGTTCCTGCCTCATCAGCACACTGCTCACTGGCCTGAAATGAAAAGCTTGATGAAGACACCTCGTGGGTTCTTCAGGAGGAAAGGATGGAAGTGTTGCAGAAATGTAGTGACTCTCCACAAGCCGAGCATAGCCAGGGACTTTGTGTGGTCTTCTTACAACAGCACACCACCATTATCTTCATTTTACAGACTCGGGAAGGTTGAGTAACTTGCCAAAGGTGAGTTGAAAGTGGAGCTGGGATTTTAACTCAGGTCTATCGGACCACAAAGCCCAGTGTGCGCATCGCTAGACTGCACCGCCTGTCTGGGAGAGTCCTTTAGCTGGACAGAGTCTCTAATTAGCACTGAAAGCTTGAAATGCTAATGTCCTCGGGAAAAACCGGTACTGAGGTACAAGAATCATTTTCCCAGAAAGATGGTCTTAGCGAGAGGGAGAAGGGCTCTGGAAGGAGGTCCTAGGCATACTCAGGGAGACAGAACTTCAGAGAGGAGGGTGATCTGCTAAAAAGAGGAGGCCAGGGCACAGGGAAAAGCCCAGTGGCCCACCCAGAAGTTTTAGAGGTAACACTTAGCTAGGATTCCTTCCCTACACGGGGGCCACAGGTTAGCAGCAAGGATATTATCTGTAGTTGGGCCCAGGACAGATACCTGTTTAAGCCTTCAGGCAAGGTTAGCCTCTTCCACTGGGTCAGGGATCCAGGTGCAGCTCGTTCAGATTTGCTGCTTACACAATGCATTCGTTAGAAAAGAATTAGCACTATGATAGGCTGTTTTTTAAGAGCCCTCCCAATGCCAATAGAATACTCAAAACTTTCGCTGAAAAATAACAGGGAGAGAGCCTGAGAACTAAAGGAAGATGGGAGTCAAGCTCCATGTATTTAATAGCTGCTTACAACCCAAGTACAGTGAAGGACAAGTTCCGAGTTTGCTGGCTTCCATTCCGAATCTCCTTAGAGGTTGAAACAAAGACACTTGTAATTATTAATAGCAGCAAGTCAGTCGTTAACCATACTATGTGCTATGGGGACAAATAGTAATTTTAAAATGTGAGATATTGAGAGGAAATCCAGATATCTATATGGGGCTTGAAATCTTGGTGCAGAAAATCTGTCATTGACAGGTGGTCTTTAAATACACAGGTGGCTTTGGAATGCTGATGACATTCAAAGAGAGAAAGACAAGGTGTTCAGAATGAATGCAGAGTTCAGAGAGCCGGCCTCCATCTTAGATCTACACTGGTTGTGTGACCCTGACCAAGTCATTCAACCTCTGAGTCTCCTCAAATGTACAGTCATCAGTAATGGCAGTCATCAGTAATGGTCCCTCCTACCACGAGAGCTAGCTTTTGGTGTCAAAGAAGATCATACCAGTCAAAGGATGATGTAAACTATGAAGAGAAACACAAATAACAGCTAATTTAATTAGTTTTTGACAGGTCTTTCCACCCCTCTAGGAAGAAAACCGTGTGTGTGTGTTATACATCTGGGGGTTTAGCTTCTCTAAGAAGCAGCGGTGATTTAGTAAGTAACCTAGGTATCATTGGGGGAGTAAATGGCATTCTCTCTGAGGCCAACCTTTCAAAACTTAACTGATGGGGAAATGAGTTGCATACAGGTTCGTGAAAGTTCCTCAGGATGATTCCTACTCAGATGGTTCGCTGATTGCTCTTGCAAGGCTGCCTTGCCCTCTAGGGCCTCACCCAGGTCCAGCTTGATTCAGAGCTCGTTTTCATGAAGACCTATAATGCGATGACCACAACGTTCAGAAAGTGAAATGGTGGTTGCCTACTCCCCTAGAACATCCTCTCTAAAGCACAGGCCCCTCGTCCTTCAGGAGTCTCTATTGCACTGGGGAAGAAGAAACAGTGGCAGAAACCTAAATACCCAGAATCTCAAAATTCTCCAGATGACTTCCTCTGTAGCCCCACCCCCACCTCTTACTGAGGTCCCCTCACTCAGGTCCCAGGGGAAATGTCTGGCAATTTCATTTACAGAAAACAAGGTTCCTGTAGCACTTAGTTCCAGATAGGTGAGAACTTCCCATTTTATCTGTAGATTTTTGATGTGAGCTCCATCTTGATAACCAGATTTCTTCCCATTTAGTTCTTGTTAATTATTTATGCTACTGTTATTTGTGTCTTATAACGCAAAGATAGCATTTGAATTATTGCTCTCCTTAGCTGCCTGGTTTCTGCCTTTTTAAGAAGATATTAGAATATAATCTAGCAGGCAAGGCAGGAATGTAGTCTTTGTAATTCTCTTCGTGCGACACTACATAAGTGCTGAATAAATGCTTTTTAATAATGCAGCAGCTGGAAGGGTTCCACACATTATCTTACTCATATTGAAGATATCCTGGTGAAGTGAGCAATGTCTCACAGATGGAGAAACCAAAAGCAGAGAGGTGAGGTGACTTGTACGGGAATGGAAAGCAAATCAGAAAGGGAAGCCTGACGCCCTGCACATTCCTCCGGTTGGAGTGTGACTGGTCACTCATTCATTCTAAAAAGCCACAACCTTAAACAAAAGTTCTCCACTCCTACAAAATTTGGGCGGGACAAAAAATCACTTCATAAATTGTGCTAGAAGATCCCTCACAGTTGACTCAGGTACACAGTGTCCCTTTCAACCAAACATCAGAAAATCACTCTGTAAGCAAAAATACATTACCATCCCTGAATGCCAACAGCTGCAGTGGCAGAGGGGTGTTTCCATCCGACCTCCCATCTCCGAACTCCACGGTGCTTTACAATTTAATTATCTCCAACACTTCTCTGTTTATACAAAAGAAGCCAAGTTGCCTTTTCTCCATCAGGAAATCGATGGCAAGTTACGCTGCTGCCCAAGATCCCAAAGTGAGCCAACAAAAGAAAGATCTCAACCTCCAAAGTCACCTCTTAATACAAAACTCTATCCTTCCCTTAATATTAAAATACAGTGTAACTGGCCATCCCTGCCACTGCCATGAAGTGTCGGAACAGGTGGCTGGGAGGTTGAGAGCTCGTGCTGAAGGGAAAATGGGGAAGGTATTCATTCCCTTTTAGACTTAAGTCTAAGAGAATGCATGGATAACCAAGTTTAGGTGTTTGGTCAGGTGGATTAGAAGCACAGGAGAGAGTTCCAGAATAAAGGTGTGTGACCCACTCACATACTGGTGATAGAAGGACACTGGAAATCCTGCTTTTTCATCTAGGTCTCTTGAGACCAACCATGTTTATTATAATAAAAACTCCATTTCCAGGTTCTGAATATCATTGTGAAGTCAAATTACAAAGTGAAACTAACCAGAGGTGTGGGGACAGTTGCAAGAGTCGATCAGTAGGCAGCAAGTTCAGTTTATAATCCAACAATCAAGGCCAGCTGGCAATTCTCAGCTCTCTGTCCATCCCAGTCCCTACCACTTGTAAGCCCAGCTCAGACATTACCATTCAAATTGCTTTTCTCCCAATATCTCCGAACAGAAGTGTTCCCTCCTTTCTTTAAACTCCCAGAGGATTTTATGCATACGTCTTTTTTTTTAAATCTGCTTATTGATTCATGTTAGGAAAATGTATAAAATCGTTATTTGTATTTTAGAGATTTTACTTTTTTTTAAAAATTTTATTGTTATGTTAGTCACCATACAATACATCATTACTTTTTGATGTGGTGATCCACGATCCATTGTTTTCCTATAACACCCAGTGCTCCGTGTAGTACATGGCCTCCTTAATACCCACCATCGGGCTTAACCACCCCCCCCCTCCCCCCTCCCCTCTAAAACCCTGTTTGGGATGCCTGGGTGGCTCAGTCGTTAAGCATCTGCCTTCAGCTCAGGTTGTGATCCTAAGGTCCTGGGATCGAGCCCCACATCGGGCTCCCTGCTCCGCGGGGAAGCCTGCTCCTCCCTCTCCTACTCCCCCTGCTTGTGTTCCCTCTCTCGCTATGTCTCTCTCTGCCAAATAAATAAATAAAATCTTAAAAAAAAAAAAAAACACCCTATTTGTTTCTCAGAGTCCATAGTCTCTCACGGTTCATCTCTCCCTCCAGTTCCCCCCCCCTCACTTTTCCCTTCCTTCTCCTAATGTTTTCCATACCATTCCTTATGTTCCACAAATAAGTGAAACCATATGATAATTGACTTTCTCTGCTTGACTTACCTCACTTAGCACAATCTCCTCCAGTCCCATCCATGTTGATGTAAAAGTTGGGTATTCATCCTTTTTGATGGGTGAGTACTATTCCATTGTATATATGGACCACATCTTCTTTATCCATTCGTCTGTTGAAGGGCATCTCAGCTCTTTCCACAGTTTGGCTATTGCGGACATTGCTGCTGTGAACATTGAGGTGCATATGGCCCTTCTTTTCATTACATCTGTGTCTTCGGGGTAAATACCCAGTAGTGCAATTGCTGGGTCAGAGGGTAGCTCTATTTAAATTTTTGAGGAACCTCCACACTGTTTTCCAAAGTGGCTGTACCAACTTGCATTCCCATCAACAGTGTAAGAGGGTTCCCCTTTCTCCACATCCTCTCCAACATTTGTTGTTTCTTTCCCTGTCCATTTTTGCCATTCTAACTGGTGTGAGGTGGTATCTCAATGTGGTTTTGATTTGAATTTCCCTGATGGCTAATGATGATGAACATTTTTTCATGTGTCTGTTAGCCATTTGTATGTCTTCTTCAGAGAAGTGTCTGTTCATGTCTTCTGCCCACTTTTTGACTTGATTATTTGTTTTTTGGGTGTTGAGTTTGAGAAGTTCTTTATAGATCTTGGATACCAGCCCTTTATCTGTAGTGTCATTTGCAAACATCTTCTCCCATTCTGTGGGTTGCCTCTTTGTTTTGTTGACATCTTTTTAAAAAGATTTTATTTATTTGTTTGACAGAGAGGCAGCGAGAGAGAAGAAACACAAGCAGGGGGAGGGGCAGAGGGAGAGGGAGAAGCAGGCTCCCCGCTGAGCAGGACCCTGGGATCAGGACCTGAGCTGAAGGCAGACGTTTAAGGACTGAGCCACCCAGGCGCCCCACTCATACATCTTTTATAGGATGCATCATAATCTGAATGGAGTTGTAAGTACCTGTAAAGTAACCCAGAATGTACTTATATATTATTGTTTATTCAAAAATTATTTATTGAGCTCTTGCTATAGACTTTATCTAAACTCTTAAAAATAATAATATACATAAGTTTCTTAAGGGATGGAACCACAATTTATTCTTTTTTTTTTTTAACCTGAGTACAACTGAATTCAAAACCTTCAGTAGTGCTGGAAAAACAATTCAGTAAGAGGCAGGATAATAGAGGAGTTCAGACTGTGAACCCTGGAGTCAGACATGCCTGAGTTCAAACCCTAGATTGGTAACTTCTTAGCTTTGTGACCTTGGACAAGTTACTTAACCCTCGGTTTCCTTCTCTGTGAAATGGGCACAGCAATGCTTACCTCCCAGAGTTAATGCAAAGACTAGACAAGATGGTGTGTATAAAGCAGTTGGCACAGTACCCAGCACAGTTGTCACTGTTGCTATTATCCTTCCTGTATAATTCAACAAGGGGATGGTAGGGTCATCTACCACAGGAAGGATGACGGATGGTACATCAAAAGGAACCACACTACCAGCATATGTAACTGGCAGCTCCCGGGGTACCTGTTCCAAATGGCAAGGCTAGGCTTCTTAGAGTCAGAAGGCACTTCTGGGCACCAGTATTCTTCCCAACATAGCAACTCAACCCAGTAGCAGTTATCCTTTATCAAAACTAGTGTGTGCTGTATTCCACCTCAGTGAACCTGGGAATCCACCAAAAAATCAACCTCCGAGATTGGTCAGGCTTGGCTGCTTCATTTCCCTTTTCCCAGAAATCCCAAGCTGAAAACAGAGGCTCAGACTCTTATGCTATAAGGGACCCGTTCTCTATACAGCTTCTCTGTGGAGGGGTAACTCTCCAATGAGACATCCTAATGTGGACAACACCGTCCAATACATTGTGAGTCTTGCAGAGCCAGGCAGGATGTCCCTGGCCTGTCCCAATTTACGAATTTAAAAATCAAGTGCCTGTGAGTTGTTCATCAGTGTTTCCGTGCATATCCATTCCATTACATAAGGACCATGACATTTCAGATCCCAGTGCCCAGGGTCCATTAAAAAGCAAATATCTCCTTTAAACGGAGAAGCAGTGCATTTCTCCTTCATCCTTATTCGGACTGGTACCTCCCTCCACTCAACTCCTTTGCAGGTTCATTTCCAATAGGTTTGTGTAATAGAACAGCTGAGTGGTATATCAAAGGGGGTCTGGGTGCGGCTGCTGCTGAGATGGCATTTCACCTAGAGCTTTCCAGTGAATGAGAAAGCACTCCTCATTTGAGAGCTGCCTGCCGCTCAGGACAAGCTAATTGTACCTTAAGTTCAGATTGTTGGCTTTTTTCGGGGCATGGAATCAGAAGCAAGCTGGCCTAACTCTTAGTCAAAGCATGGCCCTTTATTCCATAAGATGTGCACTACAAAATACCATGAATGACCCGTCCCCAAATATATTTGTGCCAACAATCACATCTGTGTGTGAAGGCCTGGACCCTAGGATATTAATATTTACATTGTGATTTTCTTCCTAGAAACTCTTTTCTCATCCCTGTCACTTAATCCTCAAAACAACTCCATGAAAACATTATTACTGCCTTCATTATTACTATCATTGTTTCCATTTGCAAACCGAAGAAGCCAAGGGTCTGTGTGTTAGAGGTGAAGTGTAGCACCCAAGGTTCCAAAGCCCGTCGATGGCAAAGCTGGGACTCCGGCTCCATTTTACTGACTCAAATCCAACGTTTTTCTCAACCCAAACTTTCTGAAGACAAATGCCACCCTCTGAGTAGTAGGGTATTTGGAAGGGCTATTATCTCACTCATTGATTCACTATTCTATATAATCAGACACCACTTTTTTAAAATAATACTTGTTTTTTACTTTTGATTTCAAAATGTTTATCATAGACAATTGGTAAGAATCATAAGTGTTCAGAAAATAAATCATTTGTAATTTCATTCCCTGAAAATGGCTTGTTGTTAACACTCTGATGTACACTCTAGTAAACTTCTCAGAATATAGTATATTCTATCTATATCTATATGAGATGTAAATAGAATGTATATGTTTTATGAGATTGAGATCATATTATGGATACCATTCTATATTTTTCCATTTAGCTATCCATCGACATCTTCACATGCCATTAAATATCCTCCATATCATCACTCGAATAGCTACCTGGTGTTCCACCACATGGATGCATCCTAATGCAGCCAACCAATCTCCTAGAGACTGAAGAATAAGGGAGAACAATTCCATTATTTCAGGTTTGACTCTATTATGAAAAAGACTACAATGAAATAGTTGTAAATAGTCTGTGTTTCTGATTATTTCCATAGGGTAAAAAACTATAGAATTCTTGGACCAAAAGGGATGAAGAGTTTTTTTTTTTAAGATTTTATTTATTTATTTGAGAGAAAGAAAGCACGAGCAGGGGTGAGGGGCAGGGGGAGAGGGAGAAGCACTAACTCCCCGCTGAGCAGGGAACCTGATGCGGGACTCGATCCCAGGACTCTGGGATCATGACCTGAGCCAAAGGCAAACACTTAACCAACTGAACCACCCAGGTGCCCAGGAATGAAAATTTTAAGGCTCTTGAACATTTTGAACAAACTGCCTCCAAAGTGAGTGTAACCATTCCCACTGCCCAGCAGCTCAGCCTCCAAAACATGTCCCATTTGTGCCAGTGGGCAAATCACGTCCATCTCTCTCACCTCCACTGCTGGTACCTGGTACCAGCCTCCATCCTCCCAACTGGTCTCTCATACCCACCCACCAACTACATCCATTTTCCAATCTACAGGCAGACGATCTTTCAAACAAAATAAACATGTCACCCTCGCTACTAGTCATGATCTAGCCTCTGCCTGCCCCTTCAACCTCCCTACCCATGACCGTCCTGGTCACTCACTGTGTGCCAGCTTCGCTCTTCTGTTTCAGACACGCCCCAAGCTTGTCCTGCCTCCTTTGTACCTACTGTTCTCTGTCCCAGGAAGCTCTTCCTCTCTTTCTTCGAAAACCTAGCTCCTCTTTGTCATTGCAGCCCCAGAGGGGTCTTCCCTGGCCACAGACTCTAAACAACTCCCTCCCTATAGTCATGCTATCCTATCCCTTTGCTTTGTGTCTCTTAGATTCCTTTCCTACAGCACCAATCATATGAAGATCTCTTACTGATTTGCCCCTCCCCCCCACAGGCACAGAAAATGTAAACTCTAGCTCGCCACTGCACCACCTGAGAATCAGACATTCACAGGAAATACTTGTTGAGTAAATGAACGCACAGAAAAGAGTAATTGTAGTACGGCCCTAACCAAGCATAATATTGGAGCTAAATCTAATGTAAAATGTATCACCTGATCCCTCCCAGAAACGAGGAAAAGACAAGAGATGCCATAGATGATGGCAAGTCAAGACTGGGGGGTAAGCGCTGCCCATAGATCTCAGGCTGGGATAGCTTGCCTACATCACACAGATCCAGCAGAATCTAACCAGGCATCAGAAATAGGTCCTTTTGCATTGGAAAACAAAAAACTGCATCCTTTAAAACTAATCTCAAAAAAGAAAAGGCAAATATACCATAAGAAATTACAACATATAGGAAAACACCTGTAAGTGCATCCTCTCGCATTATAGAGATATTTAAATTGTCTACTAGAGTAAACTACAGATAGGGTAATACGACAGGTTTTCACTATTTGAAGAGCCAACATGTAATTAGAAACAAAAAAAATGAAAAGCGTAGACGTTAGAGCTCTAGATTACAGCAGCTGCTGTGGCTATGCAGGTGAGACTCATGAGCACATCAGCACGGCTGCCCTCCTGGGTGGGCAGAGGCGATGCTTGGACCACCTGCCTCGTGCTCCACCAGGGAGCCAGTGCTTCACCTGGCGTTTGACACGCGTGCCCCGCCTATGAGCCTCCCGACGACTCTCTGAGGCACTGCTATCCCCACTCCTATGGGTCAGAAACCGGGCTGCGCTGAGATCACAGAACAGATTACATCAAGATTCCACCATGCCCCCATCTGACACGTGCTTTCTACACAACGGTCCAGCTCGCCCGCGGCACAGTTTGAGAACCAGGGTGCCCAGATTCCCAGCCCCCCACCCATGTGGAAACAAGTTCATGCTGATTGGGGGTGCAGGAGGCAAAGAGCCCTTTCCTTCCACCTCTGAAGAGCAGGAAGCCCCTTCTACCGTCGAGAACAGCTTTCCCCGTATGGTTCTCCTGTCCGTGTCAACGTCTGAAGTTTATCCAGCATCAGGGTCCTCGTCAAGGACAGCCACTCTCCTGGGTCAGCAGGCCACACAGCATGTTTCCTCTCCTGTCCCAGGGCCCTGCCTGAGACAGCACCTCGGAAAACCCTTTTCAGATATAATAAAGCCCTTGGTGTGTGTGAAAGGAAATGTTTTCGGGGTTTCAGGTGCTCCAAAGAGAAACCTTCACGGTCATTTTAAAAGACTCGTTTCTTTCTCTAATCTGTATCATCATGAAGGGATAAAGCCAAGCCAATTTGGGGGAAGAAGACTGGACGCTCCCTCTGGGAGTCTGATGGGAAATGCTGGATGTGAAACGGATTTGACTACTTCTATTTACAACTCCAGAGAGTGGCACAATTCTTGAAAACACTTGATTCTGTATCTTTTTTTTCCATAAATGAACAACAACAAGAAATTGCTTATTAGTTCCAAGTTGGCCTGATAAATTGTAAAAAAAGGAGTTTCCTGAGTTGAGTCAGCAGCCCTGTTTGCAGGTCTCTCTGCCTCAGTGAGGCCCTCTGATGGGAGATAACATGAGGGGGAAGAGCTTCTTCTGACATCACACCAAAAGAAGAAGAGCAAAGTGAGGACAGAGACACGTGGAAGCTGTAAGGGACAGGGACAATGTGAAAAGTAGAGCAGTTCTGTGGGCTCTGTCCCTAATTCTCTGCATAGCCCACAAAGGCACGAGGGCAATCCTCTACTGAGAAGGAGAAGTGCCCAAAACCACGGTGCTCAAGGCAATCACAAAGGGCACAGCAATTCTGGAAACAAGACTCCACCAGGCTGACTTCGAAAACAAATAGACATGTATTTGCTGGACTGGTTTAATCTGGCATAGGTTTAGACTCAACCTTTCCTCCCATATGTCAAGCACACAAATGCACATCACCAATTTTAAAACTGACAGCTTCCCTCCCATGCCAAGTGTCTTGTTTTCCTTGAAAGGCATTTCCCAGACTGAAATATTGAGACATATATAACTCATACAATGACGTTCAGGCTGCTAGACACGGACTAGCCAACCCACGGTCAGCAGTTGCTGGGTGATTAAAAACCAATTGAAATGATCAGATTCCTGTATGTACAACCTACTGAGGATAGGAGGACCTCTCTTCCCCTCCTTTTTTTTTTCTGTTGTAACAAAACAGGTCTTCTTAAATATATTTCACATATTGCAATAGCCCAGACATCAAATGTTTCCCAGAGTGAAATTAAATATGGCATTTTATTTGGAACAAGCCAGCCTAACTCAATTTTCCCTCCCAGCGTTGCCACATAGAGACCTTCCACTTGGCAGCTGAAAGATGTGCTCAGCTCTGAGCTGGACTTAGAACTTCTTTCCCCAGTATTACAATCCATCTTCCTCTGCCCTCGTTCAAGAGCTTCAGAAGTCATGGAGGGGGCCGTCTGGCCCTCTGCCTCCCGGCTCTGTCTTGAGGGGAAAATACCCCTCTCTTCCTAGCAGAGCCTCTCCAGGCTCCTTATGACCACCATCCTGAAACACAGGAAATTGAACTTCCTAGAAAAGGCAAATGAGTCTGCCATGGAGCAGTCTGCCCTGGACAGAGGGAGTGGCTCCTATCTGGGATGCGGCTGCACGTTGCTGATGTGGACCCTAACGGGACGGCAGGAGAACCAAGCTGACTGGACTCTCACGGCCGATAAACATGACTACATGTCTGCTGAGGGCTGTGCATCAGGAACAGAAAAGTTATGAAGAAGCAAAGACTGTCAGCACAGGTGGGGTGAGGGGGAACCTTGAGACCCCAAAACCAACATGCTCACCTTACAGATGCAGCCACTAGACCCAGAAAGGATGTGGCACTCTTAGTGCTATGGAACCGGGGGGAGGCAGCCCCAGTGATTTCCAAAATCTAGGGTCAAGGCTCACCCACAGCCCTTGGGGAAGTTTAGGGGAGGACAAGCACCCAGGAGATGCCTTTAATGGGTGTGTCGTCAGTGGAGGCCTATGGTAAATTTTCAATGACAGCTGCCATTTCCCGAGGGCCCGAGAGGGTACCCGACATCTCTCTAATTCCTAAAACAGCCCTGACACAAGGAAATGTACACTCAGAATCAGGCCCAAGGTCATACAACCTTGCATCACAGATGCAAGGTGAATCCAGTTTGGTTTTGACCACAAACGCAACTGTGCTGTGTTGCCTTGCTATCCCGTGACCTCCTTTAGCCCTCCCCCAAAATGGAGCCATCTCTAAGAAGCCAGAGTGGGTCCAAATGAAAACCCGTGGTCCCATGATGCAAAACTGTCTCTCTCTCTCTCTCTCTAAGTAGGATCCAAAGTGTGTGTGTGTGTGTGTGTGTGTGTGTGTGTGTGCGTGCGCGCGCGCACGTGCACCCATTTACACACATGCAGAAGAAAGGACACATCTAAATGCCAAGTGATTTTTAAATTTTCTTCTTTATCAATTTCTGTTTTTCCAAAATATTAAAACAGACAGTCCTTATAAATCTGAAATTAATTTTTTTAAATTGTGGCAAAATACACAGGACATAAAATTTACCATCTTAACTATTTCCAAGGGCACAGGTCAGAGGCATTAAAGTACATTCGCATTACCGTGCCACCATCACCATCACCATCCGTCTCGGGAATATTTTGCATCTGGCAAGACAGAAACTCTGTACCCATTCAACATCACTGCCCCTGAAAACCGCCAATCTACTTCCTGTCTCCGTGAATTTGCTTCTTCTAGGTACTCCAAGTGCAATCACAGTATTTGTCCTTCTGTGTCTGGGCTTACTTCACCCAGTGTAATGTCCTCGAGGTTCCTCCAGGCTGTAACCTGTGTCACACTCTCCTTCCTTTTTCCTGCATGGACATCCCACATTCTGTTTATCCGTTCAACTGTCCACGGACACTTGGGTTGCTTCCACTTTTTTTTTTAGATTTACTTATTTATTAGAGAGAGAGAAAGAGCACAAGTGGGGGGAGGGGCAGAAGGCGAAGGAAAGAATCTCAAACGGACTCCATGCCCATCGCAGAGCCCGACACAGGGCTCGATCCCACGACCCTGAGATCACGACCTGAGCCAAAACCAAGAGTCAGACACTCAAGCAACTAAGCCACCCAGGTGTTCCTGTTTCTACTTTTGACTATTGTGAATAATGCTGCTATGAACATGGGTATACAAAGAGTTTTTTTAAAGCACCCAAACTTCTTAAATCCTGAAGTATATTTTCAGAATGTGCCGCTGTAGATTAAAATCAGGATATGTCTTCTATTAACCCCAGCCTGGAAAACGAGCCAATTCTATCCTGGGGTCTACACATTTTGCCTTCTGCCTTTAAACACCTTTAAACCAATGGTTTTCAACCCTGGCTATACATTAGAATCAGCTGGGGTTTTTTTAAAATACTGATGTCCAGGCCCAGCTGAAGACGTTTGAATCCCAATCTCTGGGTTCGGGAGAGGATGTTTTTTAAAGCTTCCCCTCTCCCCAGTTATTCTGCAGAGGAACCACTACTATAAACTCTCTTCTTTGGGGGCCCCTTCATTTTATTTCAAAAATCTCTGCCCCATGAAGAACTCCTTTTTCCCATCAAAAGTGAAGAAGTTTTGCTGGCCAGTCAACCACCTTAGTCATTTGCCTGATTATGTCCCAACCAGAAACCCTCATGGCACAGCTCTGCCTCTTCCTGTGCAAGCCTTTTCTAATTGTGCAATAAGAACCCGCCTCTTTCTTGGAAGGAATGTCGCTATGCGTAAGCAGGTAAGGAGGCATTTCTGGGCTTACTCAGTCCTTAAGGGAATTATAATCTAGTCCTTTTAAGGCAGCAGGAACGGGAAGAGAGAGAGAGCCAAGATGGGGTCCCAGACCTCTCCAGGCCAGGAGGGAGGCTGCTGAGGAGGCTGGTTCCCCGGACTCACTGGAGGAGACAGAGCACCTGGGCCATGCTCACATTCCTCTGATCCTAAAACACCCCCAGGCCCTGGCCTCCCCCATTCTCACCCAGGACTCGCAGGCGCTTCCTTTGGTGTGTCCTGATGACAGCCGGTGTGTCTCTGTCCAGTTCTATATTCAATCATTTCCCCTCTGTAACCAGGACGCTAGAAGGCATCTCTGTGCTGCCACACTCTCTGATCGCTCAGTTCTCAACAACAGAGGGTGTCGCTACAAGGGGAGCATCGTTACTTCCCCTACAAGATGAGTTCTAAACATCTCAGTCAGAAGCTTCACAACCAAAATGGCCGCAGCAGGACATACCCTAGGACAGCTTCACTCTCCGCTGCTCTCCCACCGGGCTTTCCTCTCCTGGGGGGGCAGCCCTGGGGCTCCAAGGCCCTTCACCTCACCTTGGGGCTCTTCTGCCTTTTTGGGAAAAGCCCTCCAAATGGGATATTGGAAGACATCCAGGCTACAGTCCCAGCAGCAGCTTCATGCTCCCCAGGATTGGCCCGCCGGAGACCTGAGAACCGGGCCCTTTGGAGGTCCTGCATCTGAAGGGCTGGGACATGTCTGGATGCTGATGTGCAGGTCAGCTCTGTTCCCCAGGGGCTGCTTCTCCTTCCACACGAAATGCTAATATAACAGAATGCCAAACGGTGCTGGGGGACAGGAACCACAGCAGGAGTTCAAAGGAGACAATGAGTGTGAGCTCAAGGGGCTGGGGTGCCTGCAGAGCGCCCACAGAGCACGGGGCGACCCCAGCGGCGGGAGACAGGGAAGGATATGATGTAGCCGGGCCTAACAGGAAGGGAGAGGGCACCCTGCCCAGGAGACAGGCCCTGCCTGGGTGTGGCTGGGATGAGCAAGCCCACCTCTGAACTCTTCTCTGCCCTCTCAGGCATGCTGGCCCCCCAAAGTACTTGGCGCCATGAGAGCTGATCAGAATCTACCCTAAGAAGTGTGGAAGTGTGAGGGGTAAGGAAAATGAAGACCAAACTCCCGAATAATGCAGCAGAACACCTACAAAGAGCAGACTAAGCTGAAGCCGGGGAACTCAGGCAGGCATGTCTCTGACATCTCTCTGACCAGGGAACCCAAAATACGCATTTGTCTATCTTATGCAGCAAATCCTTTTGGAGTGCCTCCTAAGCATTAGCAGTGACGTGCTCCCAAATTGTCTCCAGGTTTTCGTGCCCTCTTCCTCATGACTTCCCACTCACAAGGTGCTTGAGTCCAGACCCAGAGGACACCCTTCTGCAACATCGAAAGGAGACAGGAGGGGAGACACTGAACATGATTTGTATCACCTCTTCAGTACCTCTTTTAGGCAGTGGTGAGACGGCTCTGCACATTTTATGGGTAAAGAAACAGAAGCAGAGAATAGCAGAGGTGGAGTTCAAATGGACCTCACGCATCAATAAATTATGTTTGCTAAGCAGAAGTGTCTGCCCGTGGATGAAGCCAGGCCTGCAGGAGCAGGGAAGGCGAGCCGGGCAGGAGGACTATTTAGCGATGCCATCACTAAATGAAAGTGTATTGGTCACTGGGAGGGAGCTAGCTCCTGCAGCCCAGGCCTGTGGTTGGATCCATTTTTGAGCCTGTTTACGTAAGAGAAGGAGCACAGTATAACCGAAAGGGCATAGGGATGTGGACACAGATGGACTTAGGTTCATTTTTAGCTCTGTGACTTTGGATTTCAGCTTTATAACAGGTGAGGGGAAAAAATGGCTGAAGGATTCAAAAGAACCCTGTTATTATATTATCCTGGTGATACTCAATCATAGAAAACTGTTACTATTAACTTATTGCTTTCTTAAGCTTTTATCACAATTATCACAAATTTATTTACCTAGAATAAAAACCCAATAAAACTTGTGAGTTAGCTGTTGGAAGTGACTGAGGTCACTTCTCGTTGACTGTGTACTGATATGGAGCGATTTCCTATGTCCAGTTAAGGGGGGGGCAAAAACAGCCCAGGACAGAATGTGTGAGTGTTCCCATTAGGGGTGAAGACGAAGTCAGTATACATCTCTATGTTCTCTGACATGTGGGTCTCCTTGCAGGGACAGGCCCTGGAGGCGAGGGGTGTGGGGGAGAGAGACTTTCCACAGTATGCCATTTTGTGTATTTTTTATTTTGTACTATGTGATTCTGCTACCTTTTTAAAAATACATAGAATAATTTGCTTAGAAGAACTCTGAGAAAAAAAAATAGAACTGTTACAGGGGGCTGAAAACTTTAGGTGAGCCAGCAGGAATAAATAAGTGATGTGCTTCGTGGCCCAGTGGAGAGGTAGTCGCCAAGGACTCTGTGTCCCAAGAACAGTCCAGGGCCGTGGAGAGGTGGCTGCAAGGAGTCCTGACTCCATCGCTCATTACAGAGCCTTGCAGGGCCAACCTCAAGATGAGCCATTCCGGCCAAGAGCCACCACCTGGAGAGGACACTTCGTAATGATTCGAATGCTCTGGTTCACACGGCACCTTTTATCCAGGAGTGCGAAGTGCTCGTGCACACCCATGAGGCCCCGAAGCCGCCCGCAGGAGAAGGGAGTGGCTCTCTGCAGCTGTGAGGACCGTGGCCCTGAGGGGCCTGGAGGGTAGGCCCCGCCAAGCCCCCCCGGGCCGCGGCTCACAACTGAAGCCCGTCACTTCCGGCGGCCCTGAGGCGATCCCCTCGCCGTGCCTCAATGTCCTTCTTTGCAACTTGAGAATATGAACAGTACTTATTTCAGAAGGTTAGTGTGAAGATTAAATAATGGCCAGCGTAACAACCAATATTTACTGAACCATTATTTCATGCCCAAAACTGCTTTAAGCCACCTGACCCATATTTATCTGATTCCTATCCTTAATCCCTGAGAGAGGCAGCTGAGGCGCAGAGAGGTGCAGGCAGAACCGGTGAGGGGCCCCGACCACCTCACAGGCGTCCCTGATCAGCAGGCTGACACGGAGGGCGGCCTAGAGACGGAAAACCTGAGGCACGAAGAGGCTGCCAACCCTGCTGCTCTTTCTCACATATGACCTTGAGGCCATAGATGATGACCTCTATCGACAGATGTCAGGGAAACCAAGACAAGAGGGTAAGGTGGCGTCACTTCTTCTCAGCCTGAGGGCCGGGGGTGCAGGCGGTCCCTCGCAGATTGTAAGCCCCAGGTTCCCTCGAGACCAGCAACAATCACCCCCCACTCAGGACCCGGGATTCAGGGCCTGGCAGACTAACTGCAGAAAAGGTGCGAGAAAAACCTGCACAAATCCCGAGGTGCCTGGAACCGGAGAAAACTGATTATTGTTCAAAAGCCTATGGCTGCTACTGAAAAATGTAAAGAAGGGGGGCCCCTGATGAGAGGAGGGGCCGCTTGCGAAGCCAGCAGGCCCATCTGTAAGTAGAGAACACGTTAGGAATGTGTAAGCAACAGCATAAATCCCTCGTCAGCTGCCTCCCTTCCTCTCCTTCACGGACAGGGCCTGGGAGGCCTTCGGCAGAGAAGGGAGGGTGGGGTTCGGCCTCTGATGGCCAGAGAGATAGCTCCCCGCCAAGGGTCTGTCACAGAGCACCGGGTAAAACAGACACACACAGAGCTTCACTCATTAACATTGGCGTTGCCATGACAATAAGCTGTTGCCAGGTAGCAGCAAACTAGGAGAAGAGTGAGAATTAGCAAAGCCTAAAAATAAAGCCGTTATGTTTCTTCCCCCGTCTAGATGTCCATGTGTAACAGGCAATAATCTCGCCTCCGCCTCGGCCGGGCCTTCTCCCCAGCCGTCCCCCACGGCTGCTCCCCGCCCGCAGCCTGCACGAGGCGGTGCCCCCCCTCAACCTGCCCCCCACCCCACGCTAGGGGCCCAGAGCGCCCCTCCCCGGCTGCCGCCACCACGGGCACCTGAAGACAGGTGAGGGCTCACACCTGAAGGCCGGCTAACAAGCAGCACCAGAGAATGCCTCAGCACAAGAGCCGGGGGGCATTTTCCCCTCCTCAGGAGGTCAGCCCGGACTCCAGACCTCCAGACCGAAGCTAGGCCCGCTCCAGGCTGTCACACATGCGCCTGACTCCTTGGCTCAGAATGACTGGGAAGTGGCAGGTGCCCCGTCCTAACTGACCGTTTCTCTCTTGGAATGTATTTAAGTAAGGCTCAGCCCCAGAGGTGTCTGTGGAAGTCAGGAGTCCAGGTTGGGCAGCATGAGTGGTTCATGGTTTCCTTTCTGTGATCCCGCCAGAAGCGCCATCATCATACTAATTCCAAAAGGTAAGATAGCGTAATGATAAAAATCATGGAGCAATTTGTAAACAGCTCCAAGGGAGAGGCAGTGGAATTACCTTCAGGGTCTTCCAGCCTGGCTCTGGGAGCAGAGGAGAAAATGCACGTGTCCAGCGGTTACAGGTTTCCTTTGTTCGTCTCTCCCATTAGACCCTAAGCTCCACAAAGGCAGAAATCACACTGAACTGTTCGCCCTCATAACCTTAGCGTCTGCTGTTATCCCAGACACACAATCCGCACACAACAAACACAGTGGGGGCAAGAGGGAGCGAGGAAGGAGCACCGCCTCAAATATGGCAGAGACTGCATTCTGGGTAAACGGCAAAGATATTAACAGTAATAATACCTGACCTAGATAAAACACCTCTCTTTCTAAAATTCTAAGCTCTGCCTTCTAAGAACCAAATCCTACTCTCTATCCCGGTCTCTAGTCTCAAAAAAAAATGGTTCACATATACAGGTGTATTGTGCTTGAAGCAGATCAGATAAATTAAAATCCAGAATTTTGTTGGCAATAATTTCCTTTACTAGTAATTATAATAAGATTTCCTCAAATGTAGACCTGACTAATTTCTTTGAAGTATAATTTGTTTAATTCAGATAGTATGTGCTAATCTGAATCTCTACTTTGAGTGAAACCAGCAGCAACAACTAAATTTGTGGTTTCTTTCCTTCTACCAGACTCACCCTTTAGTTCTCTCCCTCTACCATGGTGGATGTGCACTTAGCAAATGCAAACAGTAGCTAATTTTAATATCAATGCAAGAAGTATGTACTTAAGAAACTAAAGTCATTATTTCTCTCACTATCACCACATAAAAATATATAACCCAGAACAGAACATAAACATTATTTCTTGGTTCTTCGACTGTTCTGGATTATCTAGCCATTAATCCAAATGCCAGTTCCTGCCTCTGGTCCCCCAAGCTTGTGCAAATAACATAAAAGTAGCAGAGAAAATGACAAGTAAAAGAAGGAGCAGAACAACTAGGGATTTGAGAGGAAGTCCCATTGATCATCCCACTCCCCATCCCAACCTCTGAGCAAGGCCAAACACGTACGAATTAATTTACGCTCTTGAGAGAATGAGAATCAGCAGGTAGGGTCCTACCAAATAAGTAATAGTCATGCTCATGAAGGTGGCTGTATTTCAACAACACTCCAGAGAAGTTCATATTCTTACAAAACTACAGTCACAGAAGCCATCAAGTCTGCTTTCAGCATTGTCTCTAGAGAAGTTAAAGTTCATGGACACATTCCTTCTCTTCCAAAATCAGACCCCCAGACCTCTCCTAGAGGGACCGTGTATCCACAGTGCCTGATGTTCTCGTGGCCAGGCCCAGCACAGACCAATCCGAAAATGCTACTGGAGCACAGTTTCTACAAGTGTAAGATAGTGGGGTAGCACTCTGTGAACTGCAGAATCCCAAATTATATATGGCCCTGACTTGATGGCCTGGGGAGGGTTCCTAATTCAGCAAGATCTGCCTGATGGACTGCTCCCGGTGCCGAAGCTAAGGGCACCTGCATGCCAATGCCCACCCAGACCCCTGGGTTTTCAGCAGGTCCTTCACTTGACTGGTAAATAGGGCTCTTTTGAAAGCTTCATGTTCCCTTCTGCTAAAAGGTACCCGAGAGACGGCTCTCGTCATCACTACACAACCATGCTGATACATAAGATCCCAGCCTGTCCCCATTACCCATTACCTTCTTCCTTCTCTATGGCACAAAATACCCAGTTACAGCTGCAGCTTCCACAGGGAAGGGCCACTGGAAAGATGGAGATGACAAGGCATCCGGCTCCAATGTGCCTCAAGTAGAGGCTGGAGCACTGCGCTGGGCACTGCACAGGTGACCAAGAAATAGACATTGAATGACTGAATCAGTGAACGAAAAACTAACCTAGTGCTTTTTCCCCTAAAACACTTGAATTACTGGGATGCTGTCAAACTGAAACTGAAACTGAAACTCGGGCCCAGTTCTCTGAGATCCCACCAATCTAAGGTTGATCTCGTTTGCCCGTTACTGCCTTTGAGATCATATGCACCAGTGCCAAGTGTCATCGCCAGCCCTGTGAGGACTGGGTTGGGATCCACCTCTAACCTTGAAGCACCTCGCTCCACATCATTTCCCCAGACTTCAGAATCGAGGCACCCCGACCAATCCTGGGCTTCTTCATAGGAAAGGGAAGCAAGGCGAGCTACCTGCACACCCTCAGAGAAAGACAGCATAAACCCGAACACTGCTGTTATTAGCAGTATCGCCAACATCTCACTGAGGACACTCTATCACATATCACTACTTCATTCTACCCTAAGGAGTTCATATTTTCCAGCATGGCCCTGGTGAAATGAGTCTCTAAGGATGACCCTAACGAAGCTGTTGACACATAGGTAAGACCCCGACTCGGCACTAGCCATTCCCCCCAGATGTTCTGTTGCAAAAACAAGTCTGATAAAAATAAAATCACACCAAGCTAAAGATCAGATTCCTCTCCCTGCCCTTCCTTCCTTCCTGCAACAGATAAACTTGTTTTCTTACTTTGCATTTGCCATTTTTAGAAACGGGTTAAAAGTAAAATGCAAGCCTCTCCTGGAGGAAAGGAAAAGGATATCAGTCAGTCTCGCTCTCTCTTGCTCTCTCTCGCTCTCTCTCGCTCTCTCGCTCTCTCGCTCTGTCTCCCCCGCCCCCCGTCTCTTCTCTGGCATGTGTTACTAAATTTTATATAGCTTGACTTGCTGCATCTCTGATATGAGCTGCTTATACACAACATAACCAGACACATATTTTTAAGAGTATGCATCACTTAAAATAACTGGATTTTAAACCTTCTGATTTTAGGTGAGAATTTGGTTGGAGGACTGGATGGGTCTTGGCTCTTGAGAAAGCAAGGCAATTAGCGTTTTAAAGAAATGTACGAGTAACCTTTCAGGAGGCACTGACTGAAATGTAGAAAAACCTGACCTATTTTTGCCCCACCAGACCCCCTTGGAAAGTACAAATATCCTTCCATGGATGGTTTCCAGAGATGAGTTTTCTGAAGCTCAAGACAGTTTATTTTAAACTTCAGCTCCTTAAACTGTATTTCTAAAATATAATTAGCAATTCTTTATTCTTGGCCAAACAACTGCTAATAGAACACTGTGTGTATGGTGGTACAAACCAGTTAAGAATCTTATGAAACAATGCCCAAAATACACAGTGGCACAGACACCCTTCTCTCTGTCTCCTTCTCTCTGTCTCTCTGTCTCTCTCTCTCGGATACAAGTATGCACACAGATGGAACACCATTTGTCTTCCCAGAGCCATCAAATTTCAGGCACATGATGACTCCTCCCAGTGAATTTCTTATTATCACAACCATTCAGAGACCACTTCCAACCGTTTGTTTGTTCATGAGGATTATTGGTATTTGGGCTTTTTTTTTTTTTTAACCATACTGATATATAGAAAGGATGCTTACAAAATTTTTAAAAGTATGTGATTACTGTTTTTAGGAAAACAATTCTAACAATAATACACCTCACCCCAAACCAAGACTTCTGTGGGGTATAATGTGATTGGTTGCTTCTTACTGGAAGGCCTAAGGACCAGGGAGCAATCGCCCACCTGTCAGAATGGATACCGCCAGCCAGGAGAGCTGGCCCGGGGCTCTGGAGCCCTCTGCCCTGCTAGGCGTAGATCTACTTACTGGATACAGGGGAGGTCCAGGGGTCTGATGCAAGGGCCTCAGATAGTGGGGACACTTGGATCAGAGTAATTCAAATGCTCAAAGTAGTTGGAAAAGGAACCACATTTCTCCATTATTTCTATGCGTGGGCAGGGGAGGCGGGGGGGTACTCGGGCCCTAAGTTAGATCCTCAGGTTAAGCCAGGTGGAACAACCTCAAAAAAACAAACAACAACAAAAACCCCCAAAACCAAGGTATTTGTTATGGGGGAAACACATTTTTCTTCTGGGGTGGAGTGAGGAGAGGAAGATAACCTGACTTCATTGGCTAACTCACCCCAGGGGTTCCAATTTGGGCTGGTCTTCTGCCACTAGCTACAGTAAGTACAAACTGATCATGACACATTAAGACACCTCCATATTGGTTGGTAAATGGCCATTTCCCTGAGCTTCCCAAATGCCCTGCACCACCCAGGCCCCTTTCCTCAGGCCCCCCGGATCTTCCCTTGAATCCACTAAACAGAGAGTTTATGCCAGGCAGGGCAGAAGTCTCCAGAACCCTGCACCAGCTCTCCTAGCCAGTGGTAGCCATTCTGATGAGTGCTGCCAGACCAGCTATTAATAATGTGTGAAGCCCTAGTCATGGTCTTGCCTTAAGACCATCTCAGCTAACACAGCTATCCTGGCCAAAGCCATGCTGACCTCTTGGGCACACATCATCTTCCCTCTTTTGAACAGTGCTCTCTCTAGCTGTCCCTCTCTTTCAGCATGCTGTAACTCTTTTATTTGAATTATGCTGTGTGTGTGTGTGTGTTCAATGTACATGTCTTCTCATTCTTCTCCATAAAGAGATGGGAGGCCAGCATCATACAATGTTTTATGTTTCTTGGCTTACCACTTTATATTTAACACAGTACCTGGTGCATTATAGGTATTTGAGGAATGTTCACTGGAAGAAACCTTTTTTTTTAATTTAATTATATTATGTTAGTCACCATACAATACATCAACTTCTAAAGCCTAACATTCCAACAGCCATCGCCTATACGTTGATTCCTATCCTAACCAAGCCCTGTCATTCTCAAAGCCCCTGCAGGTCTAGTCCCCTCCATGAAACCTCTCCAGAATCTCCCCCCACCCAAGTGATTCTGCTTTTTCTAATCCCTATAGAATCAACAGACCAGACTGCACACTCCAACACCTGATTTAACTGTATACCATCTTATGTTATGTTCCTTATGAGAAAGTTCAATTCTTGTTGTTTGTCTTATCAGCCCAACTAGACTATACATTCTTTGAAGATAAGGACCACATGGGAAAAGGCACATTTTGGTAATCCGTTTCTGAAAGTCAGATGTGCTGTGCGAAATGGTAACCTATTTCCCATTATTTTACATAGGAAAAATTATAATGTTTTGCTTTACATCAACCCCAAACCAAAACATATTATAATGTATTTCCTAAAATGTAAGCAAAGTACAGCACATAACTATCATATAAACTATCACATTAGGATGTAAAGTGTTTAAAATAGCCCTTCCTGATCTCTCAGTTGAATGTGCAGAAGCCAGTCACCTGGTTTCTCCCAGAGCTTTAAAAGGGCCCAAATGGATGACCTCCTTCTAGGAAGGTTGGCAGTCAGGAAAAGGGAAAGGAAGAGTGTGTTGGGTTGTGATGGGGGTTGGAAAAGCTGTCTGGTCTACCTCGCTATTACACTGGCTTTGCAAATCCTCCAACATATATGGCCAAGACTCCTCCCCTGGGGAATGGATCAGTGTTCCTTGGATGTAGTCACATGACTCTCTTAGCCCCCCCCCAAACAGCCCCAAAGTACATCCCCTTTATTGGCATTATGTGGGCTCTATAAAACATCTACAAATGTTTCTCATGTTTCACCAATTGTATTGTAAGATAACTTGAGACTTTTCTTTAAAATGTTATATTGAGTTTGAGGGCTATCAATATACACTTTTCCTATATAAATATCAACTGAAAATCACTTTACTCAGAGCTGTTTATAAAATATGAAACAGAGATATTAGAAGCAAAGATATATTCCTCCCAGGAATATGTCAACAGGGGAGATATTCTATAGGAAAAACGTGCTTCTTCTGAATCTTTACCACCTTAGCACAATGATGGGTACATGCCATGTGCACCATATGTACCTAAGGACGAAGAGTTAGTATATTTGCTCATTGACTACAGACCAGGTTGGGGAGCAGGAGAAATCTGAAATCGGCAATGCTAGCTATTCAAAAGAGAAGAAGAACTAAAAACCAACACTCACTGGACCCTGAGTATGAGGGAGGCACACATGTCAGCTCAGTGAATATTCATGAAACCCCAGAGAGGGAGCTATCACCAGCCCCATTTCACAGGTAAAAATACAGACTGCATAAACAACTTGGTTAAGAGCCACACAGCCAGTCAGTGGTGAAATCTAGAATCCCAAGCAGGCTTAATGGCAAAGCCTGAGCCCTTTGCCTCCTCCCAGGTCAGAAGCACACTCAACCCCCAGGTGCTGCCATTCTCTCAATGTCTCGTTTTATTTTTGAAAATACTACCCTGTGCTTCTGAAATCACTCATCTACATCGTATAAGTTGTCAACTGGCCTTCTTCCCTCTGGATCTCATCCCAAGGCCTGGATTCTACAGCGCATGGCGCTCCTATGGAAGCACTAGATCTCAAGTGGGCTACTTGATTTACAGGGAGTAGTCCCAGGTTTGTCCAGCTCGCCCTCCTGCCTCTCTGAGTAACCCCAAGTCAAGGCTAATCCCCAACACAGACCATGTACACCAAACCCTCTGCCTACCCCCTTATTCAAAATCATCAACCCAAGAGGAGTAGACTGTCACCATTTATTCATCCCACAACTGTTTCTTAGCTGCCAGCCTTGGGCTAAGTACTGGGGATACTGCAGTGGAGAGAAGATAGGGTCCTCAACCTCGCCCAGCTACTGGGGTGACAGAAAATCATACAAATAAATACATAATTACAGATTGTTTTAAGTTCTATAAGAGACAAGAGCAAGAAAAAAGGGCAATATAGGGCAAGATAAAAGGTTATAACAGGAAAGAGGATTTAGAATAGGAGCTTAGGGAAGACTTGTCAGATGAAGTGACATTTAATGAGACCTGAATAGAAGGATAAGAAAGAGAAAGCCAAATTAAGAGTGAGCGCCTCTGAGTTGTCGGCCTCCTCCCTGTAACCACCACGACCTGCCACCTCCCAAACCCCCGCCTCCACCAGCCTATCTCCAAGTTGGCACTGTGAGAACCCAGCCTCTCGAGGCGGGGGTGGGAGGGCACCTTGAACTTCCACACACAGAGGTTTCCCAGTTGAGTGTGTGGAAGCCTGTCACCTGGTTTCACCCAGCCCTTTAAAGGAGCCCAAGTGTATGACCTTCCAGGATGGTTGGTGGCCAAAGAAAGGGAAGGGATGAGGAGAGATATATTGTGGAAAACAACCCTGGCTTCGCAAATCCTGCAGGACACGTGGCCAAGACCCCCATCCTCTGAGAAGGTACGGATGTTCTCTGGTGTGTGTGTAGAAAGTTTTAAATATGCATTCAGAGAGAAATGTAACTCGTCTGGTTCTGATTCATTCCAAACTCATCAAATTTGTTTTGCAAGCGCTGTTTGATGTCTAAAAAACTGCCAAGCCTCCCCAACCCCGGACCCCCGTTTGAAGTGGTGGGTGTGCAGACGTCACATGCCCGCCTGGGCACTGAAGAACAGAGCCTGGGGCTCTGCTCCCTGAGATTTGGTAAGAAGCAGACCTGCTGTGAAGATCTTCCAGTCACAATACCCCACGCGACCCCCTCGGGCTCTGTTTAGCAATGTCTCTGGTGTGAAAATGTATCCAGAACACATGAGTGAAAGGCCCACGGGTGTGCAGGGAGAAGGGGAGTTGGGGGGGACAATAATCAATGTTTATTTCATTTGTTTGCTGACTGACACTGGAATGTGTCAGCAGCCAGGTGAACAAAAAAAAAGTGTCCTCCTCCTCTAGAGTCAGAAAACTGCCCTAAAAACAGAGGAAGGGACAGGCTTGGTTGGTTCGGTGTCAAATGGACCTTCTCCACTGGGAGCAGCCTGTCCCCGAGGAGGCGGTCAGAGGTGAGGGGAGGTACTCTGGGTTGTCATCATACCTGGGTGGGGACTTAAGCGGGGGTGAAAGCCAAGGGTTCTAAACACCCTGCAATGGGTGAGACTGCCCTCACAAAGAATGGTCTCAGCCTAAATTTAGGCCCCCAGCCCTGAACGAGGGCTACTGGAAGGGGAAGAAGATGAGGCAGTAACCACGGCACATGGGCACTGGGGAAGGACAGCTCAGAGACAGGACTGCAGACACAATACCCTATGCCACCTTCTTGGTACTAGCGTGTGGCTTCTCTGAAGAGTTCGGAGGCATGTCCCTTCAAGGGAAAGACTACATATGTTTCACTTTAAACAGCACCCAGTGTGGGGGCACTTGGGTGGCTCAGTCGTTAAGCGACTGCCTTCAGCTCAGGTCAAGATCCCAGGGTCCTGGGATCGAGCCCTGCATCCGGCTCCCTGCTCAGCAGGGAGTCTGCTTCTCCCTCTCTACTCCCCCTGCTTGTGTTCCCTCTCTTGCTATGTCTCTCTCTCTCTGTCAAATAAATAAATAAATAAAAATCTTAAAAAAAACCAGCACTCAGTGTGGAAATCAAGTCACTTGCTAAATACACCAAGGTAGGTACTCCAGGGTAAATATGCTAACTACTCCTTTCATGGGATCCCCATGATGAATCTTACCTGCATAGAAAAAAAAAAAAAAAAAAAAAACTTTTATACTACAAATAGGCTTCCTAGCCTTCTATGATGGGGCACTTAGATTTCCAGATACAAGGCATCTCTTTATGGAGAAGAGAAGTCTACCTGGGATGGCGGGCCATCTACGGGGCCTGGAACATTCTCAGGGCCTATGGCCTGTTACCCATGAGCCTCACCTCACCCTCTGCTTACAGAGAAGAAGACAACAGAGCTTGTACTTTACTCACAAAACATTTTTAGATCAAATGAAGGGTCTAAGGATGGTGACAGGCAGGATGCTTTTCCCATGTGAAGCAAGGTCCCTTTCTCTTGTCTGCTGTGGCTGCTGAGAAGGTGGCACCATCCAGGATGAAGAAGGCAAATGAGACACCAGTGGGATTCCGAGAGGCCAAGAAGAGAACTGAAGTTCTCCTGCCCCCAAAATAATTCTCCTGCCTGTTAATAAATGCTTGAAATGTCTTTAAATGATTCAAGAGAAGACTTAAAATATGAAATATCTAATATTCATGCTGGGCTATAAATGACTGCTATCTAGTTCTTTAGTTCTTGGGCAAGTTTTAACAGGGAGAAAAGCTTACAAGTGCACAATAGCACTGATTTTCTGGAAGGAAAGGGGACCAAGCATCGGGAAAGTAGAAAAAAGACACGAAATGAGACGTGCGGTATCACAGGCATGCTCGGCTAAACTAGCTATGGGACACTGGGCGCGTCCCTCGCAGCATGAGCCTCAGTTTCCCTATTTGTAAACTGGAAAGACTGAGCTGCATGTTCTTAAAGCCTTCCGACTCTGAAATCCTGTCAGTCAACCCAATGATCAAAAGCAGGGACTCCACATTGTCCAGCTCAGGCAAGAAGAAGGAGAGGCCCAAGGTCAGCAATGAATCATTTCTCTAATCATTATAACTTAAAGAGGAAAAAAACCCGCCTATTTTTGCACAGGACAAAAGATTCAAAAAATGTCAATGGTCAGTATGGGCTTTCCCCAGTTGCCGCTAAGGTGCTTGGTCTTTCTGAGGGAGCTAAGGCCGCGCTGGAGTGACGCCCTAGCTTCACCCGCAGACCAGCAGCGCGCCCACGCCATGGCCTCCTTCTCAGAGCTCTCCTCCATCTACTCAGCCCTCATCCTGCATGGCGATGAGCTGACAGTCTCAGAGGATAAGATCTATGCCCTCATTAAAGCAGCGGGTCGAAGTGGTGAACCCTTGTGGCCGGGCTTGTCTGCAGAGGCCCTGGCCAATGTCAACATCGGGAGCCTCATCTGCGAGGTAGGGGCTGGGGGCCCTGTTCCAGCAGCTGCTGCTGCACCAGCAGGAGGTCCCGCTCCGCCCACTACGGCTGCCCCAGCTGAGGAGAAGGAGCTGGAAGCAAAAGAAGAAGAATCTGAAGAGTCTAATGATGACATGGGCTTTGGTCTTTTTGACTAAACGTCTTCTGTAACACGGTCAATAAAAAACTGAACTCTTGGGGTGCCTGGGTGGCTCAGTTGGTTAAGTGGTTGACTCTTGATTTCTGCTCAGGTCATGATCTCAGTGTCATGGGATCAAGCCCTGCATCCTCATTGGGCTCCACGCTTAGTGGGGAGTCTGCTTACCCCTCCACCCCTCTCCTGGCCCGTGCTCTCTCTAAATAAATAAATCTTAAAAAAAAAAAAAAAAAAGGCTGAACTCTTAAAATAAATAAATAGGTGGACAGTATTCTTTGAGTCCAGGAAGACAGATGATGAAACTGGCATCACTGGCTGCCCAAAAGCCATCGTTCCTTCTCCCTGGCTGGAAAGGCCCCGATTCTGTTTGGTTGTGACACACCTCTCTCAGCGATGGAGGTAAGTCCTAATTCAACTCAACTGTCAAGACAGTACCAGTCTCCTTGCTAAAGGGACATCTGACCAACTCCTGGCCAATGAGACATGGCAGAGTCTGCTGGACACTTCTGGGAAAAGCTTCCTCGCTCTTAAGAGACACTCAGGGGAGAGATGCCTCCCGTCCCCTGGACGTTGCTGCTTCTGCCTGGGATGTCTGAAAGGGCTACAGCCATCTTACAATGTCAGGGGAGCTCTCTGAGGACAGAGCTGCCACACTGAAGACGACAGAGCAGGAAGGATCAGGAGGACCCAAGCATCGAAGTTCCTCAGGAGATGATGGGCATGATGTGGTGATAGAACAACCTGGAGCCACTTGGCGAAGGTCAAAAGGAACAAACTCACAGCAAGTATCAGGAGAAACGCCTTTATGCAGCCAATACCTAACTTACAAGAGCTAAAATATTTGCTTCAGGAAAAGTTTAGAAAAGAGTTTTGGATGATAGCCTATAATATATGCTTAAGAACAATTAAGAGGACATCAAAATGCATCCCTCACCTTGAAAACTAAGAATCACACAAAATAAATACGCTGCTCTGCATGTCACCTCTTGACAGCCTTGTCAAAACGAATGCCAGCCACGGCAGCCAGGACAACAGAGCTTAGCGGGCAGGTTCTCTGACCTTTTCCCTTCGTTCTGGAATCCCTTGCGTGACCTTCCCACCCCCCACCTCTGACTCTACTGACCCCTACTCTCGTGCAGCCGAAGAGCTGCAGAGTAGAAAATGAAGAGTTTCCATCAAAAACGCTGTAGGAATTTACCTTTTCTATCAACTTCATTTCAACTTCTGTTTCTTAAAACTGAAGTCTTCCCAATTTGGTAATGGAGAAAGTCAGTGACGCCGAGAGCACCCCTAGCACACGTGCAGGGCCTACAGAATCTGGAGTTGTAAGGGATCTTGAAATGGTGAGTCATCTTCATGTCTCAATAGCCTCGGAGGGGAGGACTCTGGTTCAGTGGAGAGCAGTACACCTCAGCAGCCTCCTCAGAAGCCACTTCCCTGGTGGGAGAGGCAGAGGTGGGGACAGGGCCATGTCGGGAGGAAGACAGGCAGGCAGCTCCCCAGCTGCCTTTAAAGATACTTTTGGCTGAACTGCCAAATCAGAGTGTTTTGTCCTAAAGGGCGAAGGCACAACACAAGCACCTTCCTTTCTGAGGGTGCCCTTCCCTCCTGCCTCAGCCGTCTGCGCACGCATACGCAGCCTTGAAAGTAACTCTCCACGCCATGGTCAGCGCTCCAATTTCAAGGCCATTTCACCCTCTGGGGCAGGCAAACCGCAAAATGACAGAAGATCATTTCCATACAAGGGCCTTCCGGTAGTAAAAATTCATTTAGGAGGAAATAAATTTGAATTGAATTTACTAAACCCAAAAAATGTAAATCAGGGGAACATTCCTAATGAAACTGCAGCTTGGTTTAAAGTTACCTTAAAGTTGCATTTCAAGATACAGGTTCGTTTCTGCACTGAACTGATTTACTGCATGGTTATTTACAGAAGCCCAGGTTCTACTAAAGGATCCTCGGAATGTCAGATTTTGAAATTAATAAAAATTCATTTCAGTTTGGTGCTTCTAGTTCAAAAATTAATCATCCTCCAGTTTGGTCCTATTCAATCACTGATTTAAATGTAGGAGAAAACTTCACTTATCTGAATGTTTTTGGAGGAAGAGGAAGGAAGAAAGTCTTGTCTAAATTGATGGAAAAAAATCCGAATGGCTGATTTTTTTAAGAAAATGGTTCTAGTACTTGTAGAATTGAACATATAATAAGCTAAGATTTAAATGAACACTAATAAGTAAAATTGAGTTAGTCACTGAAAAATTACAATCCATAATAGGCTCTTATTACATAATAATGAATTACATTATATCACTGAGTCTTAATTTTTTAAATCAATGGGAAACACAGTCTGTGTCAGAATTCCTGGGGTACAATTTGAATTTAAGTTACACAGCATTCAGGATTTAATTGGGCATTTCCGATGGTCAGTGAGTAGCTTTAGTAAATGCAAGATGCAGGGAAGCAGGAGAGGGAGACAGGGGGAGAAGGAGGGGGAGAGTAGGAAAGAGTGGGAGAGGGACAGGGAGGGAGGACAAATGAGGAGGAGGGAGGGGAGAGTCGGGTGGGAAGGGGAGGAAAGGGAGAGAGAGAGGCAGAGAGAGGGGATCCACCCAGGGAAGAATAAATTCTTAAGTTGGGAATCTCAATTTACAAGTCTTGGTAGAGAAATCAGCCAAGAGAGTGCAGGGATTTAAATTTCCTAAGAGCATACTGTGCCCAGTCTGGGCTGTAGTGGGACCTTACTGCAGTCTCCTTGTTCTGACCACTTTAGCTCCCATCTTAGAAGAACAGGGTGGTGCCCCTGGAGGATGGGGTGCTTTGGGCCAGCCTGTGCCTGGTAGAAAGCCAGGTGTACTGGTGGGCGTGGGACTGCTGACCTGGAAAGGACCAGAAGCTGTTTTGTGGGGCAGGCCCAGCCCATCCATTCTGAACCAGAAGGCAGCCTGCCAACAGGTTCTGTCCTGCTCAAAACTACAGAAGCTCTAACGTCCTCCCTGCCTGCTACCTCACCTTGTTCCTATCAGCTCTGGACCTGCTGGTCCATGGGATATTTACAAGACCCTGGAAGAAATGCTCACGGGAGACGGCAAGAGCTACACATACAAGAACCCTCAACTGTAGCGCTCTCCTTGCTGCTTCCCCAGACGAGGCCAGAGAGCTCCAGGAACCTCTCACTCCTTCCTCACTTCCCTCTTATCAGAGTAAAGATTAATCGGACATCCTGCTTTTACACTTCAGTGTAAATGTGTTTATGTTCTGGCTGGGACTGCTGACGGCCTTCCAAAAGTGGTTCAAGACAGAGGGAGTCTGCAACTGCAATTCTATACTCCTCATTTGCAGAAATACTATTTTCCATTATGATTCATGGTAATAGGGAGTGTTTCAGCTGTGTTATGGGTTAAGCAGGCCAGCCTGGAAATCTAAATGCCATTTACAATTTTCTACATTTAAAACACCAACCTAACAATGAATAAAAGAGCGGTTCAAAAATTGGGGACCATCTGAAATTGTTTTTGGGTGGAAAATTCAACATCTCTTACCAATGGGACTCAATGCAGGCTTTCCCTACATCTAAGCTAGGAAATCTTGACTATCCTTTATCACAGTTTATCACCTGGATTCATTAATTCCTACTAAGAATGTGGTTAACTGTAGAGTGAGCTGGCAAATCACAGGTCTTCGGGGTAGATGGACAAGAGGAGCTTCCTGAAACAACAGGAGGGCTCTGGACTCCTTGTCCCAACTATACTGCATTCAGTCAGTCTGGCAGATGAGCTGTCAGAAGAGAGGCTGAGTCTTACGAGTTCCATATTCCAAAAGAAAGCCCTGGTCTACCACAGCCTGCTCTTGAAGACACAAGTACCAGGGATGGTACACCTGGGGGCCCACCCGATCTAAATTCTCTGGAATTTGGCCTTAGAGGTCTCTGTCTTCCAAGGGTTGGGAGCTCACTGACATAAAATGAAGGGGTTTGCTGCTTGGGACCCCTCCTGACCTGTCACACAAGTTTCTGAGTTTGGAGCTGAGAGGAGGAACCTTACCACTTTGACATTCACTATCTCTAGCAGGCTTGAAATGCAGGGTAGAGAATTAGATGTATAATCTTGTGGCTCCCTAAGAACCATGTCCCTGTTCAGTTTTGGATGCTAGCCCATTCACCCCCCCCCTTATCCTCATCTCTACCCCCGTTTCCTATAGTAATGGTTTCCTATCTTTGGCACTAACACCTTTCACTTTGCCCAAGACTAGAAAACATTTTGATAGAAGGCAATTTTTTTCTTGTGACAACAATGTTTCCCAAAGGAAGCTGGCTCTGAAATGACAGAGATGTCAAATCTCAGACATATGTAGCTGTTAACAGTCTTAAGCACATCTAATCCAATCCCATCTTTACCGAGGGAGAAACTGAGGCCCAGAGGGGCAGCAACAGTGGCACAGCCACGATCCCAAGCCCTGTTCTCCCTCCTGTCCTGTGGGAAACCATGACATCTTAGTTCTGAGTCCTGGCTCCACAGAGAGGGTCTCACCCAGGCTCCGCTCTCCAGCCATGGGATCAGGGCAGGCTTAAGGACCCCACCCCCCCGCCAGGCTTTGAGGTATGCACACCCACTCCCCTTGAGTTGCTGTCTGGACTACATAACAAAGGTGTGTACAACACAGAGCACAGTGCCAGGCACATGAGGACTATTACTGTTATCCCCACTATCATTTTCAGTGATTTAAAAACACACACACACATCTCTTCTTTCATTAAGGGAAGGGTATTTGGTTCATTTGCAAGACATTAGAACATATTCTCTATCTTGGTAACTTGAAACTTTTCTACCAGATCCCATCATAAGCAAAAAAAGACATCCTAGTCAGTGTTTGCTCTTGGGAGTAAATTGTCCCCAAGTGTCCTCACAGGACCTTTGTTTGGAAAGTGTTCCTACTTTCCCCGAGGGTGGTATTTTTCAGCTTTCCCAGTGTCGGATGCAGGGTAGAACCTGATGAGCCTGAGGGCAAGAAAGCCAGGGACATCTCCCAGGAGTGTTCGATGGCAGGGTCAGGACGCAGGGAATGAGTATGCCTGCATTGGAAAATGCGAGAGGGTCAGAGGGGGCATAAGTGTTCCTGGGCAAAAAAGTTTATCAAATAGATGAGGCCCCAAACTCCTCCAGTCACTGAAACATGGCATTCATAGTGGGAAAGAAAATAAGACTATCACAGAGCAGGAAAGGGGAAGGGGGAAAAAACAGGCAAAAAAGCCCAAAAAGAGGCAAAATGTGTCAATGAAAAACATTTATCAGGAAATCTCCACGAGAAGGAACTGTCCACAGACAGAATGGGAGAAACAAAGCTTACCAGCACATATGAAAAGTGACTGAGAAATTCCAGTTGCCTGAAAGTTCAACACAAGTAAACAGTATGATGT